>NC_083469.1:18871190-18971190 GCF_030014155.1 Tachysurus vachellii
TCTAGAAATGTATTAAACCTCAGCCTGGCTGTCAGCATTGTACCTCTACAGCTCATGCTGCTTATTTGATTTTTACTTAAAAAAAAGCTGAGGCCCCATGGGGTTGGTGGTGGTTACTGCCTCAGCAGGATCATTTCAGTTGCTATGAATGCCCTTTGGATAGTGTTGGTCTCTGCTTCCCAGATATACTGAGCACTTAACAGATTCACTTTAGCTCTTCTATCATGGCGTTGCTCTCTGAACTGCTCACACTGATTTAAGTCTTAATAATAGCGTGTTCAGAAACCAGCAGGAGAGACAGGAGAGCTGCAGCAGAACAGTTCTGAGAACTCTGATGTCAGATCAAGGCCATGACTATTTGTGTGCAATTAAGGATATTAAAACAGGAAGGGAATAAAAAACAATTTTTTTTTTTATTTAATGATCTTATGGAGCTTATTGAAGATCATTATTATGCACTATTATCCCCTAAATATTATCCGTATTTCACAATCTGCTCACATTTTGGTTTGAGGTTGGCTTTTTAGATCAACAGCTGTCGATATTTGAGAAGTTGTTTGCCAAATATTGCAAAACTTATGAATCAATTCTTATAGATCACAGAGGCATATTTCTTATCTCTCTGTGTTCGTAATTTATATGATTTCCAGATTTCTTCTCTTGCCTGTCTGCTGCCATTGATCATGTTTCTATGTCTATGTTTTTATCCAAATCCTCCCGTTTTGTTCATTTGTTAATTTTTATTTTTTACAAAAGCCTTAATAAAGCCACTCAGAAATGTCACCCTCTTGTCTACAACTCCTACACATTACATTTGTATTCTTTCCCCAGGGAAACCTTGGAGGATGGCTATGCATTTATGGCTATGACGTACACTCCTCATAACACAACATGTATGTCAGTTATAGAGCCAAGCTCATGCAGATGCCATGCCACAGTCAGCTGTATGTCTGGTTTATTAAGAATGAACAGTAAGCAGGATAAAGCATTTTACAAGCCACTGACCTATGAATATTTGCAGTGTTTTAGTTTTAAATCTCAGAAGTGAAATAAATAATGATTTTAAATACAGTATGTCTGACCATGAACGCCTGAAGCTACTGCCACTGCTGTGGATTGATGACGAGAGGAATGTACAAAAGACGTTTTAAATGATAAATACACTAAAACATTGCATTATGTTGTAGCACTGCTTTCACAATCCTATGAAGCACTGTGTAAAATTTTAATGACATACAAATAAACAATAGTTGTCTGAGACACTTGGATCAATGGAGTGGGTTCCTTCCAAAATATAAAATGTAACTTGTGCTAACAATTTACTACACGTTTACTACATAAACGTTGTGTAATTGGCATTTTAAGCTCCCTATGCACAACAAGTGACAGAAGTTGATCCTCTATTGATCGTGTCTACCTTGTCTACGTGTCTATGGGTACAGTGTCTACAGTGCTTCATATTAATATAGAAGATTCATGCTTCAGTGCGTGTAAGAACTCACCTGATTAGCCATAAAGACTGGCTGCCGCGGGAGGGTAAAAAAAGGAGATGCTCTCACAGGAGACTGGGTGTGTCTGGGCAGAGGCCTGTGGGGAGGAACAGGAGGCAGATCTTGTAGGCCAGCAGCCCGACCCAGACCCAGTGTGATGGGAATGGGGTGGCTAATGTGGAGGGGTTGGCACTGAGCAGGGCAGTGAGGAAACCGTCGCAAACTGTGAGGGTGGGATGAAGCAGGAGGCAGAAGAGGCTCTGCACTGAATTGACAGCGCTAAAGACAGAGAATGAGAGAGAGAATCTGATGTTATACTTCATGAGATTTTCTGTTTTGCCAGGAGCAGTCATCTCTTTGTATAGCTCACTTGAACTTTGCTTTTTGATGCTTAGCCTTTGTGTTTGCCTCTGCCACAGTCAATAAGACTTACATTAATGGATGCTGCTTTGTGTATTAAAGAGTTTACACACATTTTCTCTGTCTCTGTCAGCCTTGCACACAAATGCCACTCATATTGTTGCATGTTGCTATTTATTTAAACAAATATATATAAAATGTGGTAGCTAGGATGATGGTAGCCTAGTGTTTAAGGTGTTCTACTACCAATCGGAAGGTTGTGAGTTCAAATCCTATGTCCACCAGGCTGCCACTGCTGGGCCCCTGAGCAAGGCCCTTAACCCTCAATTGCTCAGTTGTATGAAAAAATGAGATAAAAATGTAAATCACTCTGGATAACGGCGTCTGCTAAAATCTTGGAAATATATATATATAGTCTTTATTTTCAAAACACTGTTTAGTCACTGTCTCATGAAATATGTCCGGCAAACAGACCAAGGACCACCAGCTGACAAACTTTGTTTGAGAGTATACCTTTCTACAACAGATTTCCTTAAAGCATATAAATACAGAGAGAAACCAATTTTTTTCATGGATGTTAAGGTCATAAAAATAAACTATTCTTCTGTGAATAAGCACTGACCATTTTCTGATGGTCTTCGGGTGCATCAGTGTATGGGTGTGTATGGGTGCGTAGGCAGAATTAATCCTGTGTACCTTATCTAAACTACAGTTAGCAGTTCTGGAGGGGGATTTGTGCTGGGGAGAATCTCTGTACACAGGCTGTGAGTGTGATGGACTGGTTGTTCTCCTCCATCCCACTGATCTACAGAACAGAGAAAAAAATGTAAGAGTTCACCTTGAATTTTTTTTCCCCTATATTTTTGCAGTATAATTACCTGGAACTGGAACGGACACTGAACTATCAGGACACTATCAGTATGGCAATTGCAGTTGATATATATCTCTATCAGCTTTGCATATCTGGATTTTGATATTTTTCAACCTTATTCTTGGCGATATTGCTCATGCTCTATAAGATTAGATGTAGATTGCTGGCAAACAGCAATATTCTAGTCTCGTCACAGATTCTCAATCGATCAAAGTTTTGCCTTGACTGAGCTATTTTAAATTTTAAACCACTCAGATGCTTGGATAGTATGCTTTGGGCCATTGTCTTTGTTCTCAAGGCTCCTGCTAACTTCTTCTAAGGAAGAGGGTTCTTCTAGAAGTTCCCTCTATTTAGCTCCTTCCATTTTAGCCTTCAACCCTGACCGGTATTCCAGCCCTACTGATTAAAATGATCCCTGCAGCTTCATGACTTATTATCCCAATTTAATTTCAGATCCAGATAGTAATATTACAAAATATGGCCTATGGATAATTATGCAAAGCACTATACCATTCTCTCAGTTCCTGCACAATAACATGATACACGTCTAGCTGTGTTCCTTTTTCTGGCCATACCTGAGTTTCTGAATGGTGCTCTTCTTATTAGTAAAGAGCAGCTGGAGCAGTGTCTTCCTCTTCAAGCAGATAAACAAGCCAGCCGCAAACAGGCAGAAGACAGTGACCAGCACGCCTGTGGTGATGGCCCGGCTATCAGCTGACATCACATAGGACAATACACACATTAATACACACACGTGCACATCTAATGGTACAGCACAGCACAGAGGGGAGAAACACAAATAGCAAGCAGTCAATGGTGATTCAAAACTGGACTTCAGTAACATCTTATTGATTTCAGATCTCTAGTTCAAAAGCTGGCCTGAAAGTGCAAGAACGTCTGCTGGATCTACAACAAACCTACTTTTTTTTTTTTTTTTGCAAAAACTAAAAGATAATGTTCTGAATATAGACCATGTTCTGAATATAGACCTCTTTTGTCAAGAAAATATGAAAGCTGTAGGAAAAAAAGACTTTTACGCACAATATTGCAGGTATGAGCTTCAAGGGAATAAGTGGAATATATTTTTTTTCCATTTCTATCTGGAACATCTGTAGCCTAGAGGTGATTATCACTGACAGAAATTTTGACACATTTCTCTGTAGTGAAAAAGAACAGAAGGTTACTGTCTGCCCCAACAAATACTCTTAAAATTCCATGATAAATTGATCTTCAGTTCTTTTCCCAGTCTAGAAAAATGGGTCAGAATTTTAGAATGTTAGTTCTACTCTAACCAAATAGAAATGAGGTTTATCATTCTAATCTGTGCCAAATCAGACTTTAAATTAGATTGGGTTTGATAAAAGAAGAACTTGTTCATTAACTATACCCAAGCATAGTGTCCTAGGAAAAAGCTGCCAAGTGAACTGGAAATAGATCCACTTTGGATAAACCTCCTAACATAAGTCTTACATGTTCCTTGTTAAAAATAGTTGCTCATCAATCAAAGAAAGCACGGTGAAAAGAACGGGTCTATTTCTCATTTCATGCCCTATTATTAATCATTACTAGGACAAATGAATATTATTAACATAGTGATGCTTCAAAATGGCCAGGACAGCAGTGGACCGATTTCACTGTTTGAACTAGTAGTACTCAGTTTTTCTTGACTTATTTTTTTTTAGATTTACAAACACAAATAAAGGACTTTTATTGCACTTTAAACATTTCTGATAAAAAATTTATCTTGTTTGATGAATAAACATTAGAGTTAAAGTGTTTACTTAGAATTCCTAGAATTACATACTGTACAGGGAGCTACAAACCTGATACTGAAACTTGACAATCAGATTTTATTTATTTTTTTCTGAGTTTGCAATAAAAACTGTGTGGTGTCAATTGACATGGCACAATTCTCTCAATGAACATAAACGTAACTTGTCAGCACTCTACCATCACTCATCTGACATTTCACTTAATAGTTAACAACAGAAGAAAGCAGTCTTTGATTACTTTTGAATCAGATCATTATTATGTATTCCTACAGCTCAATTATTGGATTTGAAAATAAAAAAAAAGGATTTGTGCATTGCAAGCTATGTGTTGCATATACTATGCATATAACTGTTCGCTACTGTACCTGCCAATCTCATTGGTCCACTATCCACGCTGCCACCAAACCCCGACCTCTCGCAGTACGGTGGTGCCCAATGAGCTTCACAGTGGCAATTTTTCTTATTATTACACACCTACAGAAACAAAGCAGAATGGGGTTAAAGGATGCACCCTAAAGAACCAGCATAAACATTTTAATACCTTTTTTAACTGGGTCATATACTGTAGCTGCACTACGTTCAGAATCTTTATTATTTATTTTTATCGGTTAAAAGAGTCCTGAACGTTAATTCCTGCATTTTTGTCTGTGTTCAGATAACACCATAGGGTTGCTATACTACATTTCCCATCAGCCCCAGCACATCACACATCTCAAGCACTCTTATCACATGTCCAGTTTTAACCTGATAAGAACTGTATACAAGTTCCTGTGTTTCATTGTTTATTTATAAAGTTTTTGTTAATATTGTGTTTGTTTGCTACTGTTACCTCCATAGTCTTTTTCATAGTCTGTATGTGTTTGCAGTTTTGTCCCTACGCACAGTTTTAGCTGTTATTTTGCATTGTACACAATATATGTCTGCACCGGTAACGGTTGTTTCTACTAGTCTGACAATATGATACTGGAAAAGATGAGTGAGAAAAAATTTTTTTTTGTAACTGTACTAGACACAGCATGACATGCTAATATATATTCTATAGGCTAATATCCAATATTTTCTAAGTCAAATTTTCAATGGAAAAAATACACAATGTTGTGATCACATTCGATCTGTAAAGCATATACACAACGGTATTTTTTTCCTGCCGTTCATGAAGAACCACTCGAGGATTGATGAAGTCTGAACATCTGATGGAACATAAAAGTGCAAAGCAGCATATTCCACTGCATTTGATGTGTGTTTTCAGAATGTCATGCATTTCCTTGGTCATGCTGAGAGGCTTAGGAGCAGCCAGTGATGTTTAAAACATACAGAGGACAGGTCACTCTTCACTTCAGGCTTCAGTGAGGATCCTGAGGATTTCAGGAGGTAATGGGTATCAGCTGTGTGTGTGTGTGTGTGTGTGTGTGTGTGTGTGTGTGTGTGTGTGTGTGTGTGTGTGTGTGTGAACTGTCAGGACCAATATGTCCTGATTATGCAGGAAAGCCAGGAAAAAAAAACACAACACAAGGATAACTTATCTGCAAGATGGTCCGTATAAATGAAAGCATTTTTATAAAACTGATCTGCTTCTGTTTTCTGAAAACCAGGGTGAGCTACACTCCAAAAGGAGTTAGGGCTCTGAATTGGACCTCCGATCAGGCATAATTTTCTTCATCTCCATTTAAAGGACACACACACACACACACACACCTCCATTGGCTTCTATGAGGACCTGCATTTTTCCAACACATCACTCATTCCAACAGAACCCACATCACACACACACACACACACACACACCACATTAGGACTTTCATGTACATTTAAAAAGCATATTCATGTTATTTGTTCTGCACCCTACTGTCCTGCACTGGTTTGTTCTTTGGGATGTTTTCACGCCATGAATTTTACACTGTATAGCTCTGTAAAATAAATAGCTCAAATGAAAGCTGAATTTCTTTTCTTGTTGCTGAGGTAAACTTATGGTCTATTTAGGATTGGGTATAGGAAATCTAAAACATTCATATTACAGCTTGTTACATATATTCATAATAAATTCATTATATAAATCATTTCTACATCATACAAGTGTAAAACCTTGAAAGATCAGCAAAGTCAGGAATAAAAAACAAACGTGTATGTAACAGACACATAGGTGTGCATGCACACGTTCACTCACTCCCTCACTCACTCACACACTCCCTCACACACTCACTCACACACTCACTCCCTCCCTCTGTCACTCACTCCCTCACACACTCACTCGCTCAATACTCATTAGCTAGGACCAGTGTGCTTGATTAAGCTTTCAGAGATAAAAAAACAATCACAAAGTCGCTCTAACATCATTTTGTCCTGATGTCCACTGGTCCACACTAATAGCATAATCAGGAAGCGCAACACGTCAAGATCAACTTTTAGTTTGTTTCAACTGCTGCTCTTTATCCCGTCACGCACACTAATTCACTTTGTCAACAATAATCCTCAAACACAACACAAAGAAACAACAAAAAGTTGCTCCAAGTCCTGTCTCATATGTCTCAGCTTAGAGAGAGAAAGCATTTCAAACAAGAATATTTCCATCTTTGACATTAAGCATGTGCCTGCTTTTGAGAGAGGAATAAGAAATAATAAATGAAAGTGTATATAAATAAAACCCCTCGGGGGGAATGTGGGATGTGGATGACAGTGCAGGGGCGAATCTTGGCCAGGATGTATAGTATTCGCATTTCAGTGCTTTGCTGGCAAACGCGTTGTACACTAAAGCCAAAATAATGATGAATGGTGCTTTAAGTACAACATAAATAAAGCTATTAAATATGTGTGCTTTAACTGTAGTGGGGGAATGAAGACTGATTTAAACACAGCAGCAGCCGGAAGCTATGGACTTTAGTTCTAACTGGGAAGCAATAATATTATATGCAGCTCTGATGTGTTATTGTTTGTATATTGCAGAATATCTACAAGACTACACTGAAATGTAATAGTTTCACTTAGCAGATTAATATTCCATTACTTATAAGCGAGTCATAGAAGAGTTTGGTTTTTTATTTTATTGAAAGTAGAAGCTTAGTAGAAGAGTTTTTGGCTTAATAAAGTTCACTGGAGTTACCTGTCAATTTCCACCCACTAGCCAGCTCTCATATCATACCACAACTATCAGCTGGGCAATGGTAAAGGTTAACACGTTCTTCCTCTGAGATATGTAAAGTCAGCCAAACATTGTCTCTACACCCTGAAAACATGGTCAATTTTACTCTTTAGAACTTTTGGACACAGAAAACATGATTGAGCATCATCTTAATTCAAATTCCCAATATTTGGGATGATGAAGAAACACATTTTTGTTGCACCACATGAGAGCCCAGATGTAATGTGGAGTATCTGCCACATGATTCCATGTATAAACTATTAATATACAACCAAGACTGTAATAGTGCGACAATATAAATAATATAAAGTACAATATAAAAAACAAGCGCTTTAAAATAAGCATTGCAACACTATTGTCAAACCTGCTGATAAAAAAATAATCTTCCAACTAATCAGAATTGAGCATTCAATATCTCTAAGATATATTTTATCCAAGGGTCGTGTTTTGAAACATACGGATAAATCCATAGTTGCATATTTTTATTTCATATTTATATTTAATGTATTTTAGAGATCATTCTTCATTACCATTAACAACCTAATTGGTTAGGTGGATGTTAATGTACATTTATACAGTCACTTTCTCAGTCCTGTTCGTGTGTGCGTGTGTGTGTGTGTGTGTGTGTTTAGGCGTCTTCTATTTCATAATTATGGCTGGTGAATATTTCAATATTCAAAAAATTGAAGAGTTATTATCTTTTTGTTTTAGGTCTTGCGACAACTGTTGCTTTTATCCCACAATCTTGACTGTTCACAACAAACTGCTTAAGAATTAAATTTGTTTTATCTGTTCTTATCTTAATTAAGAGCAAATGTTTCGCTTTTAAGTCACATAAAGCAGCCAAATACATGAGTTAACTAGGCTGTATCTATGGAGACACAAACCTTTAAGATAAGTAAGCTGTGTTATGTACAAAAGGTTTTTTTTTAAATTTAGACTCATTAAAGAGTTTGCAAACGTCTGCACTCAACCGCTATCCATCAGAATTAATAGAAGGTTATATAAGGTACATTTTAGAATATCCATGTGTGTTACTTACCCCTCTGCCATGGCACTTCCCTGAACACTCATGCACTCCAAACACACTGACATTCTGACACTTTCTGTTCAAACACATCTGTAATGGAGAGGAAAAAAAAATCCACAAGGAAAGCAAAAGTGAATACATGGGCATTTCGAGCATCAACTCTGCTGATTAAATGTTGACTCGGCTTGAGACTGAAACATTTTCCCATGCTCAATGCTTGTCTTAACTTTAAATCAGTCTTGAATCCACTACAGAGACATACCATGCCCTCAGCACACTTAGTGCCACTCAGCACCAGTCCTGGGTCAGGCATGTCGTCCCCGAGGTATACGTGTGTCCCCCGACACAGGATACGCCCTCCCTCATGCAGGGGGATGTTTGTCTCTATGGATACAGCATTGGTTCCAATTACAGGTCGACTGGCACCACCCTGGCACTGGATTTTACCACATTTAGCATCCCTGTAGCAAAACACACAGACACGTACACAGATCAATAGAAGAGAGCAGGAGAACAAACAGCGAGCCAGTGAGTCACTTAGACTTTGGTTCATTTTACCGTCTCTCTCACTCTCTCTTTATTTCTCTGTGTGTAAAATGTTCATTGAGATAGAGAGTGATGTATTTTGGTAAACATATAATAACTGAATAGACTGAAATCTCATTCTTTACAAAAAATTCTTGAAACCAACAGACAACATAGGCAATAAAAATACTCATAATAATTCTAAAATATTCCAGGTAAAGCTTAGTCACATTCATTTCTGAGGCTTTTTCAAGTTGTGTGTGTATCAGAGAACAGCATATGACCAAAGGTTTGTGGACACCTGACCATTACATGGCAGCAGACAGCAGACATCCTTATCCAGAGCGACCCGTCCGATCGATAATCTTTAACCACTAGGCTATCACGTCCCCATGACCATCACATCCATGTGTGCATGTTGAAAATCCCATGTCAGATTTTGCTGTATAATTACCTCCACTCTTCCAGTAGGAACGGTTTTCACTAGATTTCTGAGCATGACTGTGGGAATTTGTGCACATTCAACCACAAGAGCATTAGTGAGTTCAGACATCAATGTCAGGCAAAGAGCCCTGGAGTGCAGTCAGTGTTCTTATTCATCCTAAAGGTATTCAATGGGGTTGAGATCAGGGCTCTGTGCACACCACTTGAGGTCCTTACACTATGTCCTTGGCAAACCATGTTTTCAAGACGTTTGCTTTGTCCAAAGGGACATCATGCTGGAACATGTTTGTGCTGCTTAGTTCCAGTGAAGAGAAATTGTAATGCTACAAAACAAATTGTAATGCTACAAACATACAAAGACATTCAATACAATTGTGTGCTTATATTTTTGTGGCAACAAGTTGGTTTACAAGACGACATGAACAGTATATGGGTCCGCAAACCTTTGGCCATATAGTGTATATTTTACTATCTGCTATTTTATGTGTTTTTTTTAATCAACTTTCTACATGTACCATGGTCTGGGAAAGTCTTTCACATGGTAAACATCTGGCATGATTTATATATCTTCTATACAGTATATCCTGAAATGTAATATGTTTCCCATTTGGATGTGTCTCAATCACCATTTATACTATTTTGAAATGTGGCTTCCATACAAAATAAAAATGATAAAATTGTATTTAAAGATTTCATTCCAACTAAATATGATTATACGATAACATGGTGGCTCAGGGGGTAGAGATCCCACTTTATTTCCAAACCTTGTCTGTTGTCACTTCTACAGTATAAAAACCATACATGTCCAATGTAGATAATCTGCTAGCTAATTATTTAACCAACAACTTGTAACGACTTATAAATTGTACAGTGTTAAACATCTGAAAGACTCATTTTATAGGCATATTTTTAAACTTGCTCTTTGCATAGGAATTGAATTACATTTTATTGTAATTTCCGTGTCTTGTTACAAGATAGCTTTTGATACAAAAGTCGACCATGTTCTTGTCTTATTACTGCTTTGACTGCTTACCCAATTCCAACCCAACCCAACTCCAGTCCTGGTTGAACTCCTTCTGGACATTCTAATAATTTCTCTAATCCCAACGCACTTAAGTGAACTACTAAGCCAGTTCTTCTTGAATTGATGTGAGTGAGTGTCTAATAAAATTACGTGACAGGGGCACTCCAGGACATGGGTTTGTAAATTGAGGATTAATTGAGGAAACTGAAGTGAATTGGAAATGTGCTGCTTGTGCTGCTCACATACAGTAGTAGGAAACGCTTATGTGTGATTATAGTGTATTCAGAAGGTTATTCTCAATCAAAAACATTATTTTATAAATTGGAGCCAGCCCTTGTTCCTGGCTGTATGGTGTATGTAGTGAGCAAGATATACCATGCATCACATTTGGCGAAGGAGCCTTTGGAATCTTTGCCACAGTTACCATAGGGATCTCCAGCAGAGTTCACTCTTTCAAAGCAGATCCCAGGGGCAGGTTTGGCTCCTAGAGAGAGCGAGAGTGAGAGAGAGAGAGAGAGAGTATACAGTTAACTCTGGTACTTAGTTCAGAGTGGCACTAACAACCCATCATGTAAATCCTATTTAAACATGTCTCAAACTGTGGCCTGTGTCACATTAATAGCCATGTGGAATGAACAACACTGCACTCCATCCATCCATCGTTTTTCCTACAGATGGTTGAAGGGAACCTGTTGCCTTTTCCAGGGAACTTGGACACAAGGCAGGTAGGCACCCTGGATGGGGTGCAAACCCATCACAGGGCACAATCACACACAACACACACACACACACACAAACACACTGGGCAATTTAGAGATGGCACAACAATATATGGGTCTTTATATTAGGGGGAGAAAGCAGAGTACCTCCAGAAACCCCTAAAGCACAGGGAGTGCATGCACAAGGAACTGAACCGGAGTTGCAAGGCATGTGTGCAAACCTCTAAGCCACTATGTCTACACATTGGTTAAATTTGTCTCATAATGATTGAATATTACACTCTAAACCCATCTGCAAGATAAAATCACTGTTCCACTGCATGAATGACGTAAGCAATCAAAAGCATAAATAACAACATTAAATAACACATTAAACAACAGGGAAATGGTTTTATTTACTTTGTTAATTTAATCTTAGTCTTTTTGTTTAGCTATTGGCATTTCACAAACAACATTAAACTGGTAAGAATACTGTGAAAGAAAACTGGTAAAGAAATGAGTAGAAGTCAGTATATATCTGCCTAAATATAACATCTTGGTAATAAATTACACCATGAAAAAGGTCATGCTTTTTCAAGTGGCTGGATAGTTACATGCCCTAGCAAAATGGACATAAAACCATGTCATTTAATTTCTAAACAGACAATGATGCTGTCAAAATGTATGCAATGAAAAGAATGAAATGAAGAGTTTACAGTATGTGAAGGCTTTTGACTTTTTGAGTTTGATGGGTTAAAAGAATCATTTGGACCCAAACTGGAGGTGGTTCAAATATTAGCAGTATTAGCAAGGATTGCATTTATACACAACTGTAGAACAGAATGAGCAGTAACAGGACTACAGGGCTACATATAGGTCTTTTAACACATTCAGATCCAAGCTCTGCTCAGAGACTAACCTGGACCCCAGAGAGTGATGCACTGCTGTTCATGGGTTTGGCAGATGCCATTGTAACAATAGCCATCAACTGTGTGACACGCGTGACCATCGTGCAGGTAGACATTGGCCGGGCAGTGAGGATTCGAACCAGTGCAGAACTCAGGCAGGTCACATGAGTTACTTAACTCTCTGCATGGTGTACCAGCAGGCTTCAGCTACACACACACACACACACACACACACACACACACACACACACACACACACACACACACACACAGAGAAGGGTTAAAATGTATTTGTCTCAAAAGTAGCGCAAGGACCAACCAATGCCAAAATATACCATATTATAACATATAATAACATATATATAACATATAACATATATAACATATAATATAACATATTACTTTTTTCTAGTCCACATGATTTACATTATTACCAATAATACATTATCACACAATACATTAAAAATATTTTCCTGTTAATTAAAAAAAATAATTATCTGCATGCCATAATTGACCTAGCAAAGCAGTACAGATATATTCAGAGACTATAAGGGAATCGCCAAATGCAACAAATGTTCAACTGAAGCAGTATTAATAATGTAGTAATTTGTTTCATCTATGTCCTGAATTGATATGATATTACTACAAAATTCAAAATAGCTATGATTTGAAAAATACACTGGCTCACAACATGATGGATGCATACAACAACAATACTACACACAGACACGTATAAGAGGAGATCACTAGGGATGAGCGAGTACAGCATTATCTGTATCTGTATCTGTATCTGTTAACCATATGAATTATCTGTATCTGGCGGGGCTTGTCTTGAGATGGGCGGGGCTTTACCGGTAATAATTAATTTGTAATATTTATAACACAAGCTTACTACCTTTATGTTTTTATTAAATACAGCCAAAACGTGTCAGACACTCAGTGTCTGGTTGCTGGTTAGAGACAGCTGAAGGTTTAAAAAAGAAAAAAAATCTCCGACAGGCAGAGACGCAATGCGAGTCGCATTCTACCAAGCAAGCACCACGTCTGAACGAACCCACGTTTACCAGAACTCTACTGGTTAGTAAGTACGTATTATTAACGTTACAACCCGAAGTAAAAAGCTGAAGAAACCCTAAACGTTAACGGAAAAGACCCGCGAACCCGAGTGACTGAGGGAGAGACAGAGAGCTGTTCTGTGTGTGACTGTGAGTGAGCAGAGCGAGACACAGCAACACAATACATCTGTATGTGTGTAGGGGAGGGGCGCTGTGACTAGCCTATCACTGTAGGGGAGGGGCGCTGTGACTAGCCTATCACAGAACGCTGACACAATCAGATACCCAATGATGATTTTCATTCAATCCGAGCACAGATATTGACTCGTATTACTCGTATAATACTCGTACTCGGCAGAAGTGCTTTATCCGTACCGGATACTCGTTTCAGCCGAGTATCCGGCTCATCTCTAGAGATCACCCTAAGGCCAGTGCATACTGAGGGGTTTAAGGATTTTTTAAATAACAATGTGAGTTTTTACTGGTCAAGCAATCAGACTTTAATAAAGAATTTTAGTTGACTGTCAATTTCAATGTATTTTAATATTACAGATATGATTTATAATAACAAAATATAATTATATAAGATATAATTAACAGGAGACAACAATCAATCATTACAAAAGTGAAAATCATAGACCACACACACACACACACACACACACACACACGGGCAAAGACAAAAGTGTCACCTATTTCTGAAATAACAATTAACAAATAGTGAAACAACACAAAGAGCTGCACACTGTTTCCTCAAATATAATACAAATAGACGTTTACAGCAGTATTGGACCTCATTTCCATGATGTTTATTTTACAAGTGCTTAAGTCATGCCAAATTGTGTCGGCCAAGTTGTGAGCCAAAAGATATCTGCGTGACCTTGCCAGCCGAAAGGCAGTGCTGATGGTAAGCCGGCTCAGTATTTCTGTCCTCATTCAGTCAGTGAACTATGCTGACTGATTTGTGTGTCTGAAGCCCTTGGAGGAAATTTGGCATGCACTTTTGGAGTATAAATGACAGTTCATGTTGCGCTCACTAATGGGGCAAAGAGAATGCATTTTCCACGCTTTCATTTTTTTCCTCTGAGAAAGAGTATGTGGAGGAGGAGAGACAGAGGAGTAGGGAGTGAGTCAAAAGACAGACAGACACAGATCAAAACAAGTACCTTGCAGTCCTCACAGCACTGTCCATGTGCACATACAGCATCTTCTTTAAGGGTACAGGTAGTTGCGTTGCAGCATGGGTTCACACACTCCTGAAATACACCACACGCACATGCACAATAGATGTCAACATATTAAAATCTTTTTTGCGATAAAATGGTAAACAAATGTGAATGTAATGTCAAAGGAATGTGGCTCTAGGGAAGCAAAAACCTATATACATACTGTATTACAAAAGTATTCACACCCTGGAACGTTTTGTCTTTTCTGTTTTGCAACCGAAATGGATTATGTCATGACTTTTAAAAATAAATAAAGTAAATGTAACTTCAATATAGTTTGCAAAATTATTTTTCAAATAAACTTCCATTATTGTGGTGCAACAATTTCCCATCAGAATTCACACAGTTTCATGTATTACATGATCTATCTAAACACACCTGGAAAAGTCAAGAGTTTATGAGAGATCATGCCTTCTTCATACTACTGTACCATCATCATCATCATCATCATCATCATCATCATCAAGTGCCCAAGGAGCTGTCAAAACAAATCCAGTACAAAGTTCTGGAAAAGTATTAACCAGTGTTTCATTGTAAAACTAAATAAAATAAAATAAAAAGTAAGGACTTCCCAAACTTAGATCGTCCTATGGAAATGGGAAGCCATTATTCAGACAAACAATATCAATAGTGATGGGGAATGAATCTTAGCATTCTTTTAAACACAACACCACAGAAACATTAGGGCTGAAAAAAACTTTTATAAAAACAAGCTTTCTGATGGGGTATGCCTGTGTGAACACATGGTTTAGATTAACACATACTGTGTGAGGATTCTCAACTATAATGTACATGTGTTTTTGTTTGTGTGTGTGTGTGTGTGTGTGTGTGTGTGTGTGTGTGTGTGTGTGTGTGGAAGCGATTGTTTAAATACCCATCAGAGGGAAAAAAGCTAACCAATGAAATGTATAACCAGGATGCGTGTATGTTGCCAGAAAAGATCCGGTTTTCATTAGTGCTTCACAATTCAAGGAAAGGTTATTCAACCGTAAGGAGAGAGAGAGAGAGAGAGAGAGAGAGAGAGAGAGAGAGAGAGAGAGAGAGAGAGAGAGAGAGGGAGAGAGAGTTCATTAAGAAAGAGTCTGAGAAACAACACTTAAAACCCACCAGGTGTCAGTTCACTTGGAAAAATATCGAGTTCATTTCACATGGATTGCAATTATGACAAGGATTTGTTTCTTTTCTGTCTCTCTCCATCTCTTACTTCCTCTACTTCCTTTTTTTTTTCTTTAACAAGGCCTAATATGTTGTCCTGGTGTTGACAGAAAGGGCTGGGTGAGGCTTGAGCTCTTTTGGCACAGATTGGGATCTCAACAGACCTGCCTGCTCCCCTGCAGCCTGACCTCAGCCTGTTGTGCATGCATGAGGACAGAGTGTGGAAAGAGTGAAAAAGCAGGGGAAGTCCCTCATCTGGCTATCCAATAACATCCTTTTATTGGGCATTCATCTTTCCTTTGGCTTGTGTTCTCCGCATCATTCCAGATGTGTAAACGTGTTGTTGAAGGCCTTGTCATGTTTTGGTGTGTTATATAAAGAACACATTCAGGATGATGAATCTTGCCTTATTTCAAACTTATAAATCTTACTGAACCCAATGATCTTCAAAATGTCACCCTGATGAACTGTCTAGACCAACCAGGCTTTTGCTGAAGGCCTAGAATAGATCACATAAAGGAGTTCTATACGTTTACTTTGTCATTCTGAGCAGTAAGTAATAATTCATGTATACAACTGGTTTTAATTGTCTTAACAAAGCTACAGCACACAATTATTTGCCAGAACAGTTTTTGCACGGCGATTCAGCTGTGTAACACACCGGAATAATTTATTTAGTTATTCAGTGAAGATAGTTTCACTGGGCGTAAGGAATAAAACAAAATAAGGTCAAATTATAGCAAAACGCTCAATGACTGATTGGTGTTATGTAATGTGCAGTTACTAAGAACCCCATGAAGATGATGTTTCTCCTATAACAAAAAAATACTTTACTCCACTTATACCGCAAAGATTTCAACAGAAAAGAACATTTTAGCACACAATCGATGATTGTTACATGTAGTGTTGTGGAACAAGCTAGATTGTATTTCTGTTCATTTCCATTTCTCTTGTAAACTCTTTTTGATATCTCTATATGAATTAAACTTATAAAAAAATCTTGTCATGTTACATTGGAGTACTCAATGTAGGTTTCAGTGGTAGAAGCTCTGACACTAGAGACTCTTCACCAATTCAATATAAATTTTAATACCTTATTACCTCTTTGTATTGAAAACTTTAGGGCTGTACAACAATTTCACCTGAATTGGTGATGTGACTCACTGTGTGACTAGTATATAAGTTTGTTAAATTATAAATCGGACCTCTGGTTCTCCGCAGTCACACTCCTCTCCCTCCTCCACATAGCCGTTGCCACATTTCTGTCCCCCGTACAGCACTTTGACCTCTGGGATGTTGTAGAGACACATTCCCACTCCCTTATCCAGACTTGCTGCAAGATCCTTCTTGCTGCATGTGCTGAACACAGTGGGGAATGGATACCTGAGCAAGAGAGAGACGAACATAAAAGATATATATATACAAAGTCTATTCATTTGTGTCCTTCTAGCTAAGTGTATAGAGTATAGTGTGAATAAGCAGCGTACAGAGTGTAGCACAGGGAGCAGTTCTCTAATGGGCTTACAAGGTGACCTCTTTTCACAGTGAAATCTATCTGGTGTGAACCACAGCACTTTTTGCACAGAATGATTCATGGGAACTGTATTTTTTTGGATGAATGTACCTGATTAACTCGGTGTTGTCTGCTTTTAATACTGCTTTTTAAAGAGATTTAGTAGAAAAAAAAAATCCTGACACATCACGGATTCATATTCATGCAGCAAACTGTAAAAAAAAAAAAAAAATTAAAATAAAAACAAATAAATAAATAGAATTGACCAGCTAAGTCTATCATAATGGAAAAAAGTCATGAAAATGCTTATTCAATTTTTTATGATATACGGTTTCTGAATTACTTTAATAACCAAAGCACCCAAGCATGTAGCCTGTGCATCATTTAATATCTACCAGTCAAAGACCTGTCACTCATGACAAGCTAGAACGAAGCCACAGTGGACTGACAGATCTGAGAGCAGAACAAGATGAGCTCATATCTTTCATGTTTACTTCTCTTTTTGAAGCTGCTCCATATAAACTGCATGTTTAGAAATTTCACCTTGGTGAGACACACTAACAAAACTAAATCCAACTCTGAACAAGGGAAACACCAGAGCAGAGCCTCAGGAACATTAGGCTGCAAACACATGGCCTTGAGTTAGTTCATCTCTGCTTGAATGCAGAGGAGGAAAAATGAAAAGTTTGATGCTCATGAAGGTAATGGGGCTTAGCACCAACCCAATGGGTGTTTACTACATGCTGTTTATTTTAAAATCTTCGTTATGTATGGATAAATGCTTTAATATACCACCACACAGTGAATAACTGTGAAATTTCCTTTTGATTGTATTAGTCATTAGGCATTTGCTTCATCGAAAAAATATGATAATTATATTCTGATCAAATCAAATCATTAGCCCATGTGCTTTGAAAGTGTGTGTGTGTGTGTAAGTGATATCTACACAAAGGTTAATCAGCAAGGCAACATGCAGGTACATGACATTATTTGTTCCTTTGCACAGCTTGACTCTTGATCCAAATGGAAATTTTATGAAACATATTTAAATGCATTGATCATTTGGCAAGCTAATAATTTTTCAATATCATCGTCATCCAAGAATTGCCACAGAGACAGTATATGTAAGATCACAGTAACCCTGAACAGACATGTCTTTTACGTTGTTACTGTAATCAAATGACATCAATCAATTATACACAATATGACAATATTACACAAAGCCAAAAAAAAGGTATTTAAATGTATTTAATTTGTAGTCAACTGGCTGTGTCTGATTTCTGGATTTTAAAGTTAAAAATACTTCAGGGCAATAGACAATGGACAATAGCTCTAAAAAAATAAAAATAAAAATAAAAAAAAAAAAATTCTAATCACAGTCCTTCACTTTATTTGGGTTAAACAAAGGATATTTCTGCCATTAGATGATTGTTGATTATTAGTAGTAATGCAAAAAAAAAAAAATCAATGTCAATGAATCTAATGTCAATGATCTAAACTGTTTTGCTTATTTTTGTGCAGCAAACAATGTGTGAACCAGACTCAATTAACAGTCACACACAAGCTGCAAATTAAATTTCCTGCTTAACTATTTTTACAACAAAAAGAAATCACTGCAATGTGTGCAATATAATAATACAGTGTATCATATTACACTATATAGGGATGTACCAATTGAAGCTCCCTGTAACTTAATAATAACTGAAAGATGCAATGTCTATAGCAGTGACTACACATTTGTTTCTGCCATGTCTAAGTCTGAAAATGTTTAAAGTAGCAAGGATGTGCTACTGTATGTGGCACTTGTCGTAGCTGAGTGGGAATGAATAACGATTACTCTAGCAAGTACTCATTCACACAATACTGTTTACAATGAAATTCACTACGGAAGAGTGTATGGATTTGTTTTAAATATTATTTTGCCTGGTTTCCACTGTTCAAACTTAAGGTTCTTGTTTTCATAGTCTTGGTCATTTTGTGTGTATTTTCCTCAATGAATTATTTTGTACTTGCTACTGACATCTTTACAATTCCCAGACAAAGCATGACCAAACATTTATGCTGTGGATTCTTTAAAACCATCTAAGAAGCCTTCCTGGACAAGAACTGCCTTATGTGAGAGCAATAGTGGGGAGAAAATAAATGGGTCATAACCACTTAAGAATGACTTAATATCTTGTGCCCCGTTCAGGTTATTTTTTAAGGACAGGCTCCTGACCCAACTAGAACCAATGGCTATCCTTCCCTGCCACACTTCAAAGGTCATGCAGCCTCTTTGCTCTGTTGAGGACACTGAAGACATCCCTCTACCCCTCTGTACCGCAGAGGATGCCATTGGGGCTTTCTAATCTGTCATTGTGGTGCCTAAGTGGTGCAGAACTACACTATCCATCAGCCTCATTACAACAGATGTCTTGTTTCACCTTGATTAGCACCACTAAATAAGTTCTATTTTTTTTCCAAGCATCTGTATGTCACTACCTGATGACAGAATTTGTCTTCTCTGAAATATGTTTAGATTAAAGAAAATACATTTACTTTTACCTCACTGTTTTTTTTTTCTACTGTGCCAGCTATTTAACAGCACCCCACAGCCATGAATGTATGAGACAACTAGTCTATGACCCATAATTTCTACACAGAATATTTCTGTCTACAAGCCTTTAGTATACACTGGAGAATAGTTTGTGCAAATTGCCAGAATTATTCATTGAACTATTTGATTACAGAACAAAATATAACCCGGGAATAACGAACTGCAGGTTTAAAGATATCTGGAAACTGAGGGCAAGCAGTGACACCAAATCTCGCATCACTACCACTTCAATTTTCCCTTACACCGGACTCTGAAGCGTTTCCACATAACCTCTTCCCTGATTAATCGTAGCCTTGTCCTGCCCAATCATCCCTGCCCATCTATTCAGCTGAAAAGGTCTCACTTCCACAAGTGGAAGTTCAGTCAGAGGTTTTAACACTTCTTTGGAAAGGAAGCAGGACGACACTGCTCGGAATCAAACCTCCCTGAGTCAGGAACAATTGTCATTAGTGCTAGTGAAGCACAACCAAACAAAATGAAAAAAAGAGAGGAAACAAGGAGTGAGGAATAAAGGGAGGAACTAAGAAGAGGAAATATTATCTATGAACAGCTGTGCTCCCTTGGGGGGGTGTAGGGTTAAAGTTCACACCTCTGCTTCCAATGCAATATGTTTTCAATTAACAAAACACACACAATTCTGTAATTATGGGTAGAGTACACAAAGCTAAATGTCACATGGTAAAATTTTGGTTTTGCATACATGATACAACTTACAACCGTAAAAAGCTTCAAAATACACTGGGAAAAGTTTGTGGATGTCTGACCATAACACACTTATGTGGTTCTTTCAAAACAAACATGGAAACACACAATTGGACAGAATATCTTTGTATGCTGAAGTATTACAAGTATCCCTTCTCTGCTTGACAAACTCATAAAGACATGGTTGGGTGTGGAAGAACTCGTGTCCTGCACAGACACCTGACTTCAACCTCAATGAAAACCTTTGGTGTGAACTGGAAAGCCTTTTCACCCAACATCCATGCCTAACTTCACTAATGCTCATGTGGAACAATGAGCACAAATCTCCACAGCCATGATCCAAAATGTGGATTTTATCATAACAGCAAATGGAGGACTATTTCCAATTTCCTCCCATCCCCTACGAATGGGATGTTTGAAAAGAACTTGCAGGTGAGATGCTCATGTACTCATACTTTAGGAAATACAGTGTATAATGAATTGTTCAATGAAAGTATTTCGATGTTACCATAGACAACTGTGTAATGAGAATGATTACACAATCACACATCTTTTTCCATCTCGTGTCATATAGCTAAATTTGAATTAAGGGGCAAGCTACACTTCAATAACTGGGATTCTTTTACCTGTAAAATACATGTGGTACGGATTTACAGTATTTAATGTAGATTATCCAACTATTCATATTTTAGAAATATTATTTGATTACAGATTTTACAAATTAGTAATTTGTAATCACTAATGTGATTAGGTGAATGTTGACATTATTTATAAGCCTACAAGGTTTTGTGTTTGAAGTTTGGATTAAACACATTCAGTTCCTGTTAATTGTTTAAAAAAAATCCTGTTAAAACCAACCAAGGCACGGTGGCTTAGTGGTGTTAGCACGTTCGCCTCACACCTCCAGGGTTGGGGGTTCGATTCCCGCCTCCGCCTTGTGTGTGTGGAGTTTGCATGTTCTCCCCGTGCCTCGGGGGTTTCCTCCGGGTACTCCGGTTTCCTCCCCCGGTCCAAAGACATGCATGGTAGGTTGATTGGCATCTCTGGAAAATTGTCCGTAGTGTGTGATTGCGTGAGTGAATGAGAGTGTGTGTGTGCCCTTCGATGGGTTGGCACTCCGTCCAGGGTCTATCCTGCCTTGATGCCCGATGACGCCTGAGATAGGCACAGGCTCCCCGTGACCCGAGGTAGTTCGGATAAGTGGTAGAAAATGAGTGAGTGAGTGAGTGAATGAACCAACCGACAAAAAAAAGTCTATGCTTTGTGGACCCCTGTAAACCTAGACCTAGCTTTTTTGGTCTGTGCAGAGTGCCCTGCAATAGACTGGCATCCAATTCCATGCATATTCTCATCTCATAACGAGTGCTATTTTCTGAACTTCAAAGAATCATATATGAGCACAAATGATTCTTTGAATAGTCACAAATCTATAGACCTGTATATATTCATTGCCTTCTGATTCCCAAGGCCAAAAACTATTTCACAAAATTTCATTTTCCTTTCACGATACAGAATATTAACAACCTGACCTGTATGACTTTGCAAAACCACGTGAAACATTCATATAGAAAAGGTAGAATTTTCATGGCATGCGATTTCTTTGCATCACGTTCCTCATTACCTTCACACCAAGACAATTTCCTTCTGCTTAACCCCCCACTATGACCTCATCTCTGAAAAACTAAATGATGTTGAAATATCAGAAAAAAAGGCATGTCCTTGTGCAGTTTCTGACAGACTACTTATTTTTGATTGCACTACTAAACACCACCTTGTCTAAGAAGGTGAGTTGAGTTGAGATATAGCGTCGCTGTCTGACAGTATGATGTAACTATAATATGTCATGGTTGAAACTGATGGTTCAGGTCGTAAATACTCTATGGAATGCCACTTGAAGCCAACATTAAACAGATAAATATGTCACTATCACTTAATTAATAGTATCTTCCATGTAAATTCCATGAATCATTTTTATAGGTATTTTTCCCCATAGAAGAGGCTGGAGGAAACAGCAAGGTATTCAGAAGCACTGCTTATGATGTGGAATACATTTTTAATCATTTACTTTTAATAAAATTCTGAAATACACTTTGCTGTAAGGTTCTTAGTCAGCTGTGAAAAGGTTTTCTTTATAGGAGAGCACATTAACTGAACAAAAAAAAAAAAAAACATTCTCTATATTTTGGCAGTAACTGCACAACACAGAAAATAAAAAAAGAAAAAATAATAAATAAAAAAAATAAGATCTGTTACATGCTGCTGAATGATGTAGGTGGAATTCTGGGGAAATTACTGTAAAAAATTCAACTTGTGCTATTCATGTAGCAAAATATTAAAATATACTGTACTACCATTAAATGACCAATGAGACTTCTCGTTTATATATGATTTGGTAATATAGGTGATCTGCTTGTTTTTTTTTCAGGTTTAAAGTAAAGAGTTTATGCTAAGGTTGTGGTCTAGATATTCCTGAGAAAAATATCTCTGAGGCCTCTACTCATGAGTTCCTAATATGTGTATAATCAGATATATAAACTATAACTTAAGCAAATACATAAGCCACATCTAAATACAGTGAACTTTCCAAACAAATATTAATGTTGCCGACTTTGGATACTTAAGTCATCAATTTTGAATTAGGCCTAGTGTGAATAATGACATAACACACAAGAAACTGGACCCAGTTTGTGCTGGGAGGTGTGGAATATTAATGGCAAGAGCAAGAAGGGCTTTTGGCATGTTGAGTATTTGGCACCAAAGTTTGGCACATGGTTAACAGGAGCTTGGAGCAACTGGCATAGAGCAAAGTTGGAAGGTCTGGTGGCAGGTCCGAATGTGTCGGAGAGCCTGGAACAGCAAGACAGCGAGCCAGAATAAGATAGTATTCTGAAAACTGAGCTGTAAAGTGTGTGTGAGTGACATTTCCCTACCAGTGCACTCTCTAGCAGCACTGCAGGAAGTATGCAGATAAGGAAAGCCAGCCGTGCACACAAGCATGAAAACACACACTACACACACACACACACACGAGTCAAGTGTGCGTGTCCACTTAGACCCTCTAGGATTCTCTGCTCGCCTTGCTCTCTTCTCTGCTGCCAAACCAAACTGATCCCTCTGTTCCTAGCCACAATCTGTGCAACCCCTTAAACCTCCCCTCTGGAATCACTTCATACAACTATCTCAGTGCCCAGCAAATCCTTCAGCCCTGAATCACACTTCAGTTGTTTGGTCCACTAAATCCTCACAGCAAACCATAGGCCCAGTAATGTTATTCTCAAAGTACTCAAAGGCTCACATTTGTGAGGTTTACATTTTTCAAGGACAGAGAACAGGATGAAAAGACATCTGCTTATACAAATACAGCTTGAAATCAGCTGTGTGACTTTCCAAGGGCATCGACATCATACAGCCGACTCCTGAAATATTGGTACTCAAGAAAAAAAGGCAAAGGAATTCTAAAATATCCATTACAAATTGTCCACACAATCAAAGAAACGGCTGACGTTTTTCATTAACAAAAAAAGAATTTAACCCTTAAAAATAATATAGTAGCTAATTTTTTCCCTCAATTTTTGTCAAAATTATTGCCATCGGAAAGGTAAATAAAAGTTCCCCTTAAAAATGTTTACATTTATCTGAAGTTTTATTCTTGGCTTTGACCTCAAGCTGAACAAATGTCACCACTGATCCAATGAGGATGTACAATGTGTGTAAAAGCACATTCTCCTCCATCAGCATGTCCGGTAGATTTGTAACCTGTTTTGCTGTGGTTTCAACACATAATACATGGCTGGATGTTATTCTGAATGGAATAACTCAATAATAGGTAAGTGATAAGATTATATAAGCATTTAAAATCTCAACCATAGAACAAAATTGTGGGTCTGTTGAAAATTTAAAAGACTGGACGTGTGGACACTGATTCTCTGCACAGTAAAAGGCTTAGTGAGATTAGCCTAGCTGGCTGTTGTGTCAATTCACTTCCAGAAGTTGGTATGCATTTGCTCATACTCATTTTTTGGTTGTTCATGTAGATATTATTTTTATCTACTAGCTAATTGTAATGTCTGTCTGTGTTTTGCCCTGTTTCTGTCTGCTGTCTGTCTACTCATTGAACTCATTCATTCAACTCATTCATTCCCTACCAGAGGTTGGCACATGGCTCCATATACAACTGCCGTTGCCTACACGGTATGTGAGTTGTTGCTTTTCCATTCATGTTTTTTTTTTTTTATTTATTTGTACTTGAATGTAGTGTGCAAGTGATTAGGTATATGTTTAAATATTTTGTCTTATTACTCTGTCTTAGCTATATTTTTCTTTCTTTCTTCTTTTCTGTCTCTAGGAGCTGGGAACCTGGAGTAGGCTCTATTGTTAAGCCCCAGCTCTGGTTATTGGTGTATTATTTTGGATTCTTTTCTTATGCTTACTTTATTGTATTGGATCATTTTAAACCATTCAATTGTGTAATAAAGGTTTATATTTTTATTATTCAAGTATCCACGTCTTTTCCAAATTAAACACATGTATGTTGCACTTTGCAGTAATACATATGAATGCAGCTCTGGTAGTGTTTCTCAAAATTCCTCATTTATTCCTTTGTGTACTCACTAACCTATATTCACACAAGCGAGTGCAAAAGTTTTTATTCCCCACTGGTTTTTCAATGGAAACAAGTGCTTTCAATCTTCCAGAGACCATGCCATTGTATAAGGCCTAAAGATTATTCTGGGATGGTGTCCATAGTCTCAAGAGCAGGAGCAAGTGCTTATGTGGGGGATGAGATCAGCTGGAGGTGGTGAGAGATTTTTCAGGTTGGGTGGCTATGTGAAAGAGAGACAGTGCTCTTAGTTCTAAAGGCGCACTATAGCAGAGTTCACCTTGGTTATGTCAGACATAGCAAAGTTATAAGGTGACATAACGTACAACCTTCACAAGTGTGGTCATTACCAGTAGAAGCTCTGTGTTTTCTCTTGAGAGTGACGTAATATTCTAAAAATCAATTGAAATTTTTAATTAGCACATTTGCATCATATATGTTGGTGTTAAGGTTCCTTGTGAAATGAAAATCAATATTTTTTAATGTAAGGCTTTTTTGAAACGAATATCATAGACATATATATATATAGACACAGCATATAATCATAGCTGTAATTGAAGGAAGATTCAAACGCACAAAAAAACTGAAAACAAAAACCATAAGTTAATACTAGGTTCAATGCTGTAGAACACACTACAAACGCAACATGGCAACAAAACCTGACAACAAAAATACACATGCCCCTTTTCCACCGAGGCAGTTTGAGTGCTGGTTCGGAGCCAGAGCCTAATTTAGAACCAGTTCTTTCTTTTTCGACAGGCAAAGCACCGGCTCTGAACCAGGAAAAGTGGTTCTTAAGTAGCACCAAAACGCCGCTGGTCTAGACTTAAGAACCGCTTGTGCCAGGGGCTGTGGGCGGAGCTACTGTTAGTGCATTTGATAATATGCCTTAAGTATACTAATGTTTAATACACTTTTACTTTACCGCGATATGATACATTATCAGCACACTACATGCTAAGGCTACCGTTTTACTGTGTTAATGATAAAATAACGTTATGTACTTTCTCGATTACAACCTCCGTTTATACAGATTACATGGAGCTGCATGTACACGTTGGATTCGCCGCGTTTGGATGTTAATTTAGGTTCACAAAGCCATGAGCATTAACAGTAAAGCAACATCCGCCATTGTTGATGTGTTTGTGTTTGCCGCTGCTGAGCTAAAGTTGCTGGGACACGTGACACGTATATAGTGACGTCAGACTCGGCCCTGTGTGATGGCTCTTTAGCCGGCGGAAAGGCAAACCGGTTCTTAGAAGGTTCGCCAGTGGAACCAACTTTGAACCAGCACCAGCACTAGCTCTGAACCAGCACCCGGTTCTTTTTGGTGGAAAAGGGGCAACAGAAACCAGAACTTAGATAAAAGTGCCAATGAGGAGTAACAAAACAGGTTTGAATGATCAGTGATCTGATCAGTGACAATGTTTCTCAAGTGTCACATTTTGAGATTTAGAGTCACTAAATAACACCAAAGGCCAAAACCATATTTTTCTGAATTGTTAAAGCTGTGGGTCTGTCTTGCATCAAACGCAACAGATTATTAGATTTAACCAACCTTGTGAGATGTAAACCCATGTGTGCTGGAGAGTGGCAGTCGTTATGCTACTAGACTGTTGTGAATTCTAGATAATTAAAAAAATATGGACTAGTCAGTAGTAGGGGTTGTTGTAATACTCTATTGGCAAGTTCACACTCAAATGAAACAAGGCAGCGGGCTGTGTTTGCTCTGTAGGTCTTGACATCTGTGCATTAAAGAGTAAAATGGTTGTGGGTTCTTTCTTTTCTTTTTCTTTTTTTTTTTTAATGTGTGTTGAAACATCAGAAGTTTCCTGAAGTTCAGTGTTTTCAGAGAACCAATCACTCCAAACATCATGCTGAGCAGGCCTCTGTTCAGGCGCCAGTGCACCTGCAGTGCTTTTGACATCTTAAAGTGTGTTTTTTTTTTTTTTAGTTGGGAAGACGTGAGATCAGATCTAAAGCAAAGCCAGCTTTTTCCCCACAAGTACGCAAAACTGACATGACCGAGCATGAAAAACAAATTATAGAGAGAAAGAGAGAGAGAGATTCATTGATAAATAAATAAAAAAGGAAGAAAAGGTTCTTTACAATTCTTTACACCTAGACAGCAAGTCAACATGTGTCTCTGGGTCATTTGTAGAAAAATGTACAGTATGTGCTTTTTCTATGCCTGTCTTTGTTTAACTCTCTCCCTCTCTCACTAGCACACACACACACACACACACACAGCTGATTATTATTTCAGCTGAGCTTTTGTGTTGCCTGAATGTTCCTGGAAGAGTTTGGGAGTTCCACTGGATGATGTTAGCTTAAAGCCTTTTTGACCAGTCCAGAACTCCAGCAATGTTAATCAAACTTCCCTTAGGGAAATTTTGTCTTCCAGCACAGGACATCATCATGTTTAATATCAAAACCCCCTCAGGAATTCACACTCTCCAACACACACATGCACATTCACACAGTGAATTCTCTTCCTATTTGACATACAGCTTCACACACTGCTACAAATGGATCACATCTATTAACAGTGAAAGACAAAGTAATGCAAAGCTCGATATTTGATAGGCCAATTTACAACGAGACCTTTTCGTCACGCTATACCAAGTGACCTTATTAACACTGTTCTGATAACAGTGCCACGTGTGAAATGCGGAAGCAGACAGTCATTTAATCAGTGCTGATTAGTAGCATGTACCAATCTGGAATCAGGACACCACTGTGCTGGGCATTGCTGAGGTGATAAAAGAGGTGTTTGTGATTAGGTATGCAGGAATAGCAATAAAAGGCCAAAGCGATAGGCATTCTGTGATAGCATCAGATGTGCTTTCTGCACAAATGCCATCAGACATGCTTCATATTGCAGGCACATTTGCTTCTCTCATTCAGAGTGAGAGGGACTAAAGTGTTCAGGGTGGCTCATAATCTAAATTGCATTTCTATTGGCTTGAATTAAAAGTAGAAGGTGAAGACAACTTTTTCACATATTTATTACAGCACAGTGGTTTGACAGGAAGTTGGGGCCAGATCAGATCAGATTATGTGGTCTGTCAATAAGGTTGAAGCAGGTGGATGTCTGATGAAAACACTAACGGTGTAATGAGTCTGTGTTTCTGTCCTGTTTCTGTCTGCTGTCTTTCCCGGTTGTTAATTGTTTGCTCCGCCCACTCTTTTGTTCCCATGGACATTAATTGTACTCCTTCTTCCCCTCAGGTGTGTTGTCTTGTCTCTAATTAGTTCTGCTGTGTGATTGGTTCTTGTCTCTTATTTATACTCTGTTTGTTCACTTCCCTGGTGTTGGTCGTTGCCTCATGTTGGATGTTGGTGTGCCTGTTCCTGTGTCCTGTTAGCCCTGTTTGCTGCCTTGTTCTGTCTGCCTGTCTGTTCATCTGTTTCTTGTGTTTTGGACTATTAAACTTTAAATCTGCAAAAAAAAAAAAAAAAAAAAAAAAAAATCTGTAATGAGTCTGTCTGTGTTTCTGTCCTGTTTCTGTCTGCTGTCTTTCCCGGTTGTTAATTGTTTTCTGTAATGAGTCTGTCTGTGTTTCTGTCCTCTGTCACGATGCAGGACAAAGGCGAGTGAGGATCCAAATGCAGATTTAAAGTTTAATAGTCCAAAACACAAGAAACAGATGAACAGACAGGCAGACAGAACAAGGCAGCAAACAGGGCTAACAGGACACAGGAACAGGCACACCAACATCCAACATGAGGCAACGACCAACACCAGGGAAGTGAACAAACAGAGTATAAATAAGAGACAAGAACCAATCACACAGCAGAACTAATTAGAGACAAGACAACACACCTGAGGGGAAGAAGGAGTACAATTAATGTCCATGGGAACAAAAGAGTGGGCGGAGCAAACAATTAACAACCGGGAAAGACAGCAGACAGAAACAGGACAGAAACACAGACAGACTCATTACAAACGGATCACAGTAAACAAGTCCGACCTTGGGCTATCGACACCGTTCACAAGATATCATCTGCAATAAAGCAAAATACCCACAGTGAGCCTTTAAACAGCCAAACTGTTTCAACAATACACAGCAGAACTATAAAAAGCAACTGTGTATACAATTACAGATCCAAACAGATTCAAATTGACAAGCAAGCACACACATGGCCATAAAATACATTTGGAACCACTTTCGCAGTTTACACACAAGACACTAACAAATCACAAGATGTCCAGTGTGTTGAGTTCTACCCAGTTAGTCCTCAGATAGTCCTTAAACACACTCTAACCTGCCTAGCAGAAAGTTCACTTTATTCTTTACTTGTTGAATTGTTGAAAATAATAATATTTATATATATATATAAAACATAATTCATTCATTCATTTTTTTACACTTTTCTAAATGGGAAAATAGGCATAACTGGATAAGGCTCTGGGTTGTTGAACGGAGGATCAGTGTTCAAGCCCCAGCACTGCCAAGCTGCCACTGCTGAACCCACGAGCAAGGACATTAAGCCTCTCTCAGCTCCATGGGTGCTGTATTATGGTTGACCCTGCACTCTGACCCCAACTTCCCAAAGGTTGTGATATGCAAAGAAAGACTTTTACTGTACTGTAATGTATAAGTGACAAATAAAGGCTTCTCTCCATTTCTAATTATTTCCAGCCAAAAATGCTACACAAACATTATATATGTTATAAACTGCTCTCAGTAACTCTCTTGTGCTTTAATCCTTGTAGTGCTATTTTAATGGACTATAAATATGAGGTTCACCTGATGATTGAACAACATGGATCCATTTATTCATACTTTCCAAACAAGCTTAAATTCGGTGGAACTGAAAGACACGATCTTGACTGAGTTTGCGCGGTAGGCCAAAATCAGAGCTATAGCATGCTCAGTAAAAAACCCTGGAGCCAGGGCATACTCAGTGTGATCATACAAACATATTGGACATGAAAACTGCCCACTCCATGCTGGGGGCATGCAGGTTGATAACAGGTTGAGAGCTATTATCTGAAGAGCAACTTCAGATGGTGCATTGTGAACTAGCTCAAGGTGCACCATTATTAAATAAATATATACAAAACTGAACTGTAGTTATCATTTGGACAAGTATATTGGTTTTCGTCATCAGGAAATGGTTTTAGAACTTTTGAGCCATGAATCACTGAGCTAAAATTTGGTACCTAGCTGACAATGGCTAATCCATCATGTTAAACAAAGCATTGTAAACAAGCAAAGCCTATTTTTCTGGATACAGAAGCTATGATTTTCAGGTAGCTCTGACATCTGAAGTGAATTATCCATGTGGAAAGAGATAATGTCAATGTTTTTAAAAAAGCTTAAAGGTTAAACATAGCTAGCTACTTCCAGTGTCTGCTAAGGTTATACATTATTAAGCTTAAGTTAATGTGAAATGTAGCTAATGTTAGCTGCCTTGGTTGATGCCATCTCTGTTCACTCATGGTGGTTTTCTAGTATTAATAGCAGTATGAAGAGTTAGGTTAGACATCCAAATTAGCAACATACAGGAAAAATGGCAAAGAACTCACCACTGAGTGTCGGTTAGAACAGTTTACTGCTGATCAAGACTTGACTTAGCTACAGAATTGGCAAGACAGTATGTTGGAAAGTACATATGTGTCATGGGGCCGAACTCTCATGTCAATTTTAATTAAAAAGTTGGAAACTAAATATATATATGGGGAGATATCAAGGTCAACTGAGCTGAGAACACAAACTCAATAAATAATCTGGTAGATTAAAATGTACAACTGTCTTGTTTTCCATTCACTTACATTGAAATGGGGTTATTATTTGTAATGTAACCAGCCATTAGAGGGCCTCAAAGCCAATTTGGCTTCACTTCTCCTTCCCTGTTATGAAGTCCACCCATATATACACAAGTCTCTGGTTTGCACACATTTAAAATCACTTTCTACTCCTTCATATTGTGGAAAACCAAAAAGCTTTCAACACAAAATAGTCGTGACACGCATAACTCTTAGTGTAAAGTAATGGATATAAAAATATATTGGCAGTAAGAAAACCATTAAGCAGAAGAAAGGTCACAATAAAGAAAAACTTTCAAAAGTCTGGAACAGTTGAAAGGAGAGTTTAGAGAATCATTATGGGGGCGAATAAGACTTGAAAGATTACAGACTCAGTGCTGTATAGTTTGGTTGATTGTTGGCCTTGTCAAATTTTAAAATCAGCAATCTAACCATTACATCGGTTTGATGAAATAATTTTCTCAAAACAATCTGTCAGTGTAATCAGAATAATGGTCCCTGAATAGCAGTGGAATTATTCTGTTCAGGAGATTTACCTGTTCCTCTAACGTCTGTACATGTCTCTCGCTCCGCTCATAGATCTGGAAATTGTCAGTAGGCATCAAATAATGCAAGCTTGTCCGCACTTTCTTAAAATCTTTATATCTGTTTTTATTCCCCCTCCATACAACTGTACACATCTGTCTATCCAATCATGCACCTTCCACTATTTTTTATCTGCCTGCTTCACTCAGACTGTCGGTCTAACCTATTCATTCCGCTCTCTTTCTGTGTGGGCGTGCTTCTCTACCACCTATCTTTTTGTCATCCTTGCTATCAGGACCCATACCTGACTTTCTCCATGAATCTGTCTGTCAGTTTGAGTGGTGAGTTCAGTTGCAAGCACGTGGCAACAGTTGCAAGTCTGACTGGTTATATGTATTTATATGTATAAATTTTACATACACACGCACACACGCGCACACACACACGCACACAGACAGACAGAATAGAAGAATGCATATATATCAGGAGTATAAATATCTGTTTTCGTACAGAAGTAGGTTTATGTGAACCCTACCACTATGCCATGGAAGCACTAGAAATTCCTGATATAAACAGTGCAGGAAAAAGAAGTAATCTGTATGTAGCTTTCTATCTAATCTTTGCAATTCAATGTTATTTACAGTTTATTAAAACTGTACAAGAGAGCAAGATCCAGCTAATAATATTAGACCAGATTTTCTTCAGTATTGGAGCTTTTTTACATTCCAGATCAATCACAAAATTTCACTGGACACAATAAGAGAAACTACTAAGAAGCTGGAACACAGTGCTGATGAGAGTTAAAATGGGGTCCTTTAAGCAGCATTGGATTATTCTGTGCATATGATTTTCAAGAGGAGATTTAATAAAGATAAAGAACATTCTTTTAAAAACAATGAATACATGTGCAATTACCATACATATGATTTAAAAAAAAAGAAATTAAATGTAATATTTTTAGAGCCCAGCAGAACTTTTAAAAACATAGGCTCAGTAAATGAAAGCGTATTTCTTCTACAGAAATATGTATCAAATAAATGGTTTCATTTTTAACCTTAGTAAGGCAGTGTTTAGGTCAGGATAATGAACAAGCTTGATGGAACAACATCGACTGCAGATGCCTGAGTATTGCAGATACTGCAAATCAGAACTGCACGACTTAACACTTTTAAGATTTTTTTGTGTGGTATTTGAGCTGTAGTTGTGGTGAGGAATTTAGCTTTACACTTTTTTCAAACTTCACAATGAAGTAAAATCCTTGCACAATTTCTATACTGTAGAATCCCTGTCTCAATGCAGGCATGAAGTCTGAGGCACTCTTGCAAAACTAAAAATAAATCAACTTAACTTTTTTTTTCTTTTCTTTATTTTTTTTTAATTATCTTAAAAAATAAATAAATAATTTAATTTAAAGGTAGGGTCTCCGTTGTTTGAGAAATGCTTCAGAAAACTGCGTTGGGCCGCCAAAAAAACAAAACAAAAACAAAACTAACGTGTAGCCAATGAGCAGAAAGGGGCGGGTCTTGTCAATATGGGCGGAGAGAGTGTCCAGTGCGTATGTGTAACATTAGCAGAAAGCGGTTTTAACATTGACACGGTGGATAAAAACAAAGAAAGAAAGCGACGAAAGGCTTACGATAAGGCAAGAAGCAGGACCCGTGTTAATATAGGATCAGCTTTCCAGCGCTGGAGAGAACTGAACGTCTTCCGCGTGAAACAGAGATAAACCTTTCACGGTATAGCACACAGTACTACAAAACATTTGTATTAACATAGTATTACTCATTGAGTTCAATTATTGATAAAAAAATATACCCTCGGTCAGCTGCCCCAACAGGTTCCACCATAATACTTGTCTGGGTTATACTTGGGTTATTACTTGTCAAGTGTATGTGTGGGGCGGCGCTATCAATACAGGGGTGAGACCCATTTGGGTTAGGGGCGTGTTTGTTTGGGTGATATCAAATGTCAACATTGGCTTTCAAACAACGGAGGCCCCATCTTTAATCCATTTTTATTAATTAGTTACTTTAAAATTTAAAAATGGTATATTCTCCTGCTTTTAGAACATACGTATTAATTTTTGCTATTTGGTCCCATGCCGAGTGTTTATGTTGTTGTATGTGGATGTGTTGGTGCTTTGTGGTTGAATACAGTAAGGAAGTCTGTGTCCCTCTTTTGGGAAGTGGAGAAAAATAGTGTGACTACGGTAATACACAACCTCTCTAATCTAACAAACATATGAGACACAACATTAGATTATGTTGGGAAATTAGAACATGTGTTTGTTAGATTAGAAAGGATGTCTATTAGGAGGATACAATTTCACCAACGATTCTTTATTTATCACTTTTATCTTTTCCATACAGTTAAACTCACATCTGATTAGACAGTGTGCACATCTGTGTGTATCATTTTAATAACAATAATTTGTGATTCAAATGTTTGTGTTTTCTGTATTAGGGATTAACTGTATCATGCTATTACGAGCATGAAAACAAGCTTTGTTTTTGTTCTTGTTACATAACCGTACCTTTTTAAATCGATTTCATTGCTAGACTTAAATTATGAAAGTCATACGAGTATAATCTATGATTTACTACAGAAACAATAACTTATTGGGGAAGCGTATTAGTATATACTTCTCTCTATATAAGATCTTTTAAATAATCCTTAAAGAACTTCTTTTTTAATGAGGATACCTGTGATTTACCATTCAGCCAGAACTACTGTTAGAGCTGTGTTTTTATAAATAAATAAATAAATAAATAAATAAAATAAATCTGCGCAAACATAACACATAAATATCTCTAATAAATTAGCCAAGGAATAAAAGTACATTCAACCAATACAGTACATATAAATCTGAATCTTATTTGAAAACCATGCTACTTTTCTGCCACCGAGTTACTTCTGTTATTCCTGTATGCGAGTGTATTTTGGGAAGTGATGAAGTGACAGACCTGTGCTTTAATAAAATACAACCCTCGCTTTCAAGCAAGGTGTAGCAAAGCGTTTGTGCATTCCAGAGATGAAGGATTTCAAAGCTATAAATGCTGTATGAAAAAAAAAGCAACGAGGCAAAAGAATGATGGCACACTCCTTTCTTATCCTGTTTATAAGGTAAAAAGGCAAACACATTGATTCCCCTGCATGAGGGACTTCACATTCACTGAAGGCCCCTGGAGTGCCTGCTTTCCTTTTGGCGTGCTGCCATGTTGTTCTACGAGTGTATAATAGGAGAATGGGCTTGCTCTCTGTTGTGGCTGCACTCCAGCAGTGAGTCGCGGGTCCAACACAAACACCACACCGGGAGATAAGGAAGGTGCAGCCGTGAGCTTGTGAATTGGTCACAGCTGAGAGTTAAAGAGTAACTCTTTCTTCTTAGACTCTAATCACCCGGCCTTAAGACAAATTAAGGCAGCCAACTTGAGCTTTCCAGAGCTGATGATGTCAAAATGTTAGCACAAATTGGTTTACAGTATGTGACAACCGTTTATACAACACAGGCTTTTGTAGTCTTAGTGATTGAGCTAATAAAATTTGTACCAACACTTAATTAATAAGTTGTGAATAGCAACCACTAATATTGCCAATAATTCTACATTTCTATACAGTGAAATGCAGGTCAGTGTGTTCCGGGTCACCGTGAGAGCTCATCTGGTGAAAAATGTACTCTTCTGCCAATTGCACCAACCATAGACACTGATATAAATTAATCTCGCATTGGAGTATTCAGTGTATATTCAATTCAATGTATACAGTTGTCAGTGTTTTTCTGCCATAATTTGCTAATTAAGGAATGCACAGTGTTTGATTTTGATCATTTACTCTCAGTATAAAACCTAACTAACATGGGAACTTGGGGGACAAAATAATGACTTGTCCAATAAGCAATACTTCCTCTGAGCCAGTTATAACCTTATAAAGCATGATGTGTGTTTTATGAATAAAAATGGTTGTGGATATTTTTTTGTTGTTGTTGTAGCTCAAAATTGTATAGAAACCTGCACAATGGTGACACAGTCAATAACATCGCTGCCTCACAGCTCCAGGGACCTGTCAATTTCTCTGCATGTTTTCCTCATGTCCACATGAGATTCTTCTAGGTTCTATGGTGTCCTCCTACTGATTGGCTACACTATGTGTAAATGAGTTGTGAGCATTATGCCCTGTGATGGACTGGTGTGAAGTCCTCACCCTGCTCAGTGTTCCCAGAACACACACTGGACCCTGAGTAGGATAAAGTGGTTACTGGAGATGAATGAATAGATAAAAGTCTTATTTTGGATAGATGGATGGATGGATGGATGGATGGATGGATGGAGTACAGTCTAATGGCCAGAGAGACAAAACATTTCCTTAGTCTTGTAGTAGAGCATGACAGACAGAGCAGTCTACCTCTGTACACACACACACATAATACCTATTATGTTCACATGATTAGAGAATTGCAAAATGTGTTGCAATAGTTATATTTTGAGTATATTTTGGCGAGCCTGGTGTTCTAGGTAAGAATTCTTCAATCCTAGCCCTGGAGAACCACCAACTACATATTTTGGTATGTAGTCAACTTAAGCTCATTATCAAGCTTCAGCTAGGATGAACTGGGGTATTTAAAGGAGCAAAAACATTCAAATTTGCATATGGTTGTACTTCACGATGAGGCTTGGTAAACACTGCTCAGGTTAAATAGATCAGTTCAAAACAGATAAAATGTGAAATATTTATCTTGGCAGAATTACTCTACATCCTCTTACAATCTTATAATTTCACAATTTGTCATAGAAACAGCAGTTCTAGTGACAAGAGAATGAACACAGAGAAGTGTATTACTGGTCAATGTAACTAGAGCATCTAGTGCACTGAAGCTCTGTGGACAAAAGACACATCTTCAACGGTCAGGAAAATCATTTCCCAAATGACAGGTTCCGTGCTCATTGTTTGATAAGAGCAATTTGGCATCGGTTTGAGAGAACTTATCCCATTATGTGGTGCCCTCACCTTATCAACCTGATGTTTACTCATGCCAGACGCTAGTCACATTAACCGTCACTCCTGGCAACTGTGCTATCACTACATTCCAGACGCAGTGATGAAAACCGATTTTTTCCCTGTGTTTCCACCCTGTTTTAAAAGCCTGTGAGCTTTTTCCCAACCAAGGTTTCTCTAAAGACTGATAAGATTTAGACATACATAGATGCATGAGCACACTGTGTACATATGTGTGTGTGTGTGTGTGTGTGTGTGTGTGTGTGTGTGTGTGTGTGTGTGCATCTCATTGTTAGGGTTATTAACCATGGGATTAAGTTAAGACTACTAGAAATGTATCAGTGAGCAGAGAATTTCACAATTAAATAATTAAATCAGACAAATCAGTAGGCTGAGCAAAATATATACTAGACACATAGCAGAATGTAGTTGATGGTAGAAAAATGACAGACATTTTTTTCAGAAACAGGAGCACACAGGTACATGGAACGAATGGAGAAAGTGAACAAAATGTCCAAAGCAAAGATACAATATAACAACAATTTGCTGATTTCTCAACTCAAAACCAATGTGTTGCATTAGAAACTTTGCTAAAAGAGAATTATCTAACGCTTGTTTGTTCCTTTGGACTAATTTGCTCTTCAAAGGTTGCTACATTAAACATGAAGAGAACATTATAAAAAAACAAACCAGCAAGTTTGGGGGTTTATGCTACAACCTTAAATAATAATACATTCATTTTGTCATAAATTCTGACTTGATAAGTCCTAGAAATTGAAATATGGTGCCATTTATGGAATATGTATTTAGGCAACTCACCCTGTGGATGGTGTCATGATACAGCCTCCACGTTCCACTGTCATCCCACAGCCACACCCCCTCTCTGGAGTGTCATGGTTCATACCGAAGTTGTGGCCTAATTCATGAGCTAAAGTCACGGCTGCTCCCAGTGGATTGTCTGAGTGATCCTGGATGGAGTGAAAACATGGAACAGCATAACTGTACTGAATCATAACAGCTCAACAGTCATACATTATTACTGAACTGCAGAACCTCTACTTCGATAAAAGAAAACAAGAAAAAAAACCCTCTGAACCTGAGCTTAATACTTTTGCAGCCACTTTTAATCTTACTTGCAAGTGTAATATTGTTTTTTTTATTATTTTAATATACTTATACATACTTATGGCCACTTAATGTATCTCGTGGTACACTGAACTCATTTAGGGTTAATACAAAAGAAAATAAATACAATTTCATCTCACTAGATTTAGTAGTAGTAGCTGTACCATTCAATAAACCAAATTCATCACTTCCTGCCTTGATTATATTCATTCATTCATTTTCTACCGCTTATCCGAACTACCTCGGGTCACGGGGAGCCTGTGTCTATCTCAGGCGTCTTCGGGCATCAAGGCAGGATACACCCTGGACGGAGTGCCAACCCATCGCAGGGCACACACACTCTCATTCACTCATGCAATCACACACTACGGACAATTTTCCAGAGATGCCAATCAACCTACCCTGCATGTCTTTGGACCGGGGGAGGAAATCGGAGTACCCGGAGGAAACCCCCGAGGCACGGGGAGAACATGCAAACTCCACACACACAAGGCGGAGGCGGGAATCGAACCCCCAACCCTGGAGGTGTGAGGCGAACGTGCTAACCACTAAGCCACTCTGCCCCCCTCTTGATTATATTGATTATATGTAAATTTTGGATTTTACAGCAACAATGCAAGATCCTTCTCTGCCTTATTCGATATAAAGATAAGACCTGTTAGCTGTCATCCAGTTCTACTTTAGATGGATGTTTCAATTGTGAAATACAAACAGCCTTTTAAAAAACAGAGCATGGCACTGGAAGGAACACACCTATAGGAGAGATCAAACTGACCACAGACAGAAAACAAAACCGTAGTCTCTCTCTGTCTCGTCACAAGCGGCTGATCTGCTGACACCACCAAGTCAATTAATAAGCACCATTTATCACAGCAGACAGCTGCAGTTAATTATCACATACTCCTAATCACTTCTCCCAGAAGAGACTCCAGTAAATTTAAAATACAGGAACTTTTGCCACACCCAGAATGGGACATATTCCTAGCACGCGAGTGATTTATCTGTGTTAATAAAAATGTAAATGTGTGGTATTTAGCTGCCATTTGCAACCACAGGTGATTTTTTTTTGATTGACAATCGACTGCTGAGTCCTGAAGAGAATGTAGGTGCTTCTAAAGGACCTTGGGGAACTCCTGCAGTGTTCCACTTAATTAGATTCATTACAACTCAAAAATCACACATGGTTCACCTAGCACAAGTCACTACAGCTCAAGGCAGCATAATAGAGCCAATCATATACGGGTTAAAAAAAAGATTTCACATAAAAAAAAAACAAGCGTTTCAAAATGTTTATGAGAAGTCATGAATAAACCATTAAAGAAGGAGAATATGTTTTTTTTGTTGAAGAATGTTTTTTTTTCCAGATTTTTTTTTTGTTCGTGTGCCTTAAGCTGAGTGAGTCCTGCAGAGAATCAACTTACTCTCACACTAGCCTTCCTATCCCACTGAGATAAACGCCACTAAACGCTGAGTGAATGACAGATTTTGTAAATTAAACGACCAGTAGAAGCCTGGTAGCCAAATAGCATAAACACCCAGGGACTGTAGTAATAATTAGAAAGGAAAAAAGGAGAGTTTAGTTTAAGAGTTCCTATAGCGCACCCTTAATAGAATACAGGAGTCGGATTTCATGCGCAAGCTGAAGGAAATCTTTTTTGGGAATGTGTGAGCAAAGCATCCTATTAAGACGCAAAAATTAGTTAATCTTCAAGAATGTGACGCATCTCATACTTAGTTTCCATTTCACATGTGTAAACAAATAACATTATAATACTCCTAATAATGTATGGGATACTAACAATTATTAGTACTTAACTAATTGTGTATTAACTAATAATTGTTTCAGTAAATCTCAAAGTTTTAAATTTTTTTTTTTTTTTTTACTAAATAACATTTAACAACATGGATCCAAGCTACTGTACATTTGTCATGAGCTATAATGATTTATGTGTTAGTTATGTCTAAAAGGCAGGTGACTTTGCAATTCACGTTCCATCCGAAGGATTACTTGTTCAGTCTCTTGTCAATTAGAGACTGCACTACTGCAACTCACTGCAGGCAGGTCTACCAATGAACGCAATTCATCCTCTGCAAATGATCCAAAATGTAGATACGCAACTTATTTTCAACCTGCCTAAGTTCTCACATAACACCCCACTGCTGCGCTCCCTCCACTGGCTTCTGGTAGCTGCACACATCAGATTCAAAACACTGATGCTTGCCTAGAAAGCCAAAAATAGACCAGCTCCCCCTTACCTCAAAGCTCTTATCAATCCTCGCACTGCACCTCGCTCCCTCAGAGCTACTTGCTTTACTGCTCCTACCATCTCTCAGGGGAAGAGGTAGGTATACAGCAAGACTCTTCTGTTCTGGCAAAGAGGTGGTGGAATGAACTTCCCCTCGATGTCCGAACAGTTGAGTCACTGGCTATCTTCAAACGACGGGTGAAGGCCTAGCTCTTCCGGAAACACTTAAACTAGCACTTTTCCCTGTTTGTTTTATGTGAATTTAAAAAAAACAACAACAGAGTTCGTAACCTAGTAAACCAGTGTTAATGTATTCATTGATAGAGACTTTTTTACGTCGCTCTGGATAAGGGTGTCTGCTAAATGCCATAAATGTAATGTAAATTCATAACTTTTATATGCACATACATACAGCAAAGGCAAAAATAACCCTGAATTACTTATTTACTCAGTGGGAGGAAACCAGAAAATCTCTGACAGAACCAACACGGGCACGCACAGAATCTCCACACTGTGATGTCTGTAAAGTCTAAACTTCTTCCTTGACATGATGGATTAGTTTCATTTTGTCTACCTGCTGATCTGATACTTCACTTCATCTCTACATAAAGAGAATGATGCAGCAGCGTTTACTCCTTTAGCCTATCCAGCTCTCTCTCACATCCTCATGTGTATTCCCTGCTCAAAAAGATTAGTTTCCAATGCTTTAACATGTCAACACATTGTTCTTGTCATCTTTGACCTAGCTGAGCTAAGTTTCTTCAGTAACACAGCTTTACTGTGTTGAGCTGAATGCCTGCACTGCATTCTGGGACTTTTCTGGATCCAAAATTTTGTTGTGTGTATTTTTGATATTAGAAACAGTTCACCTATAGTTTGCGAACTTAATAAAACAGGAAATTCATTCCTCATGTTTAAGATGTGTTCTCGTGTTTTTCTTGTATCATTAATATCATCTTGTATCATTAATAACATCCACCCCCGAACAGAATTACTAACACATTAGAAATCTTTTAAAATGAACTTTTTAAATGTGTTTTACAGCAGAAATCTGTCAAAATGATTCACCATGACGATTCCTCCAGACTGTTCTGCGGTACACATGCTCATGATGGGGGCCATGCCAATGGTAGTCCCCTGGAAATACACACCACTGAAACACAAGTGCAAATAATCATGTGTTATTATGTAACTGCATTCTATCAGGATATTACCTGGAGTCATGGGATTGTTTAAAAAAAAAAGTACAATATGTATGTATATATGTATGTCTGTAAGTATGAAGTACATGTGTGTCATGATGAGTAGGAAGCTCTCGGTATGGTACTGACATACAGGTAGTGCAGATGTGTTATAATGTCTGGTGTGAGTATACCTGATAAGCTGAGCATTGTCATGAGGTCTGAGAGGTAGCAGTTTGAGTTTTCTCCAGTCTAGAAACTCATGCAGTGTAGTAAACGGGTCCTGTGTCACTGAACATTTGTCAGAGTCACTCCAAACCTCCAGCCCCACCAGAGCTACTCTGATATTTAGAACCCTGTAGAACTGAAACACAGACTTATGGACATTTTGTTGCTTTTCTGTACTCGCTGTTCAGATGATGTAAATTGCCTGCATGTAGTTCTCACCTAACTCCCACACAAGTAAAATTAAAGCCCCGGTTTATGTCTAAGTCTTTGTCTACATACTGATGTGTACAACTCCAATCAATCCATCCTCTGTACTGCTTATTATAGGATGGGACAGAAGGAGGTAGACTCTCTGGATTGCCAGTCCACCATAAGACACAATCTCATACAGACACTCACACATTTCCAATATGCCTATAAAGCATGTCTTTGGACTGGAAAACAAAACCAGCGTACCAGGAGGAAACCCCTTGAAACATAAGGAGAACATGCAAAGTCCATGAATACAGGGCAGAGGTAGGAATCAAACCCTGGTACATGGAGATATGAGGCAAACATGCCAAACCCTCATGCCCCCATATGTAAAACTTCAGTATTAAAAGTGCGTTAAGGATTTTTATTCAAATGTAGTGTAGTTTTATTCAACTGTAAGTGTAGCATGCTCAGCAAAAGATTAAGCCCTACCCTCATTATTAACCTTTTGCAACCGTTAGCATGCTCAGCAATTCTGCACCTTGGCAGCAAAATTACAGCATGCTGAAATTCGGCTCATGCTGATTCATAAGGACAGTCAAGAGTGTTGTCACTGTCCTGGTTTTCGTTTGTAATGAGATCTCATGTGGTTTTTTTTTTAGCTCCAGTGTTAGCATCGATAGCTGAGCGTAAGGCCATTCAACTGCTTGAAAGCAAATTTATATCACTATAAACACGTGAAATTCAGCTGATAATGATTTACTGTATGAGAATGGTCAAGGGTATCATTTCTGTCCTGTTTTTCTGTGTAATGAGCTCTCATGAGCTTTTAAACTCTAGTCTTAGCATTTTTAGCATTAGCTACACTGTTTTTGGTGTGGTGCAGTTTGTTTAAAGTGCATCATGCTTTTTTTGGTCACAGGAGAATTATCTGGCTACACTGAGCATTTATCAATTTTAGCCATGTTGTTTCTTTCCAAACAAACAGAGATGGGAGGTGGAGCGAATGGGTTTGTGGAGTGCCTATATGCCTATAACAATGTGCATTAACATGGATATGCTGTTATTATTATCTCCACTCTTCTGAGAAGGCTTTCCACTAGAATTTGGAGCATGACTATGGGGATTTGTGCTCACTTAGCCACGAGAGCATCAGTGAGATCAGGCAGTGATGATATGTGAGATGATATGGGGTGCACTCAGTGTTCCAGTTCAACTCAAAGGTGTTCCTAGTTGCATTGTCAGGGGCTTTTTTCGTGCTGGAAAATGTTAGAGCCTTATACGTTACAGCAAAAGGAAATCTTAAAGCTACAGCATGCAAAGACATTATATACAACTGTGTGATTCTGACATTTTTGGCAACAGTTCAGGAAAAGTCTTACATATGTGTGAAAGTCTCTACATACTGTATATCAGGCCATATCGTGTATATCTGCAAGTCAGCTATTTGATTCCAGTGATGTGCATCATACCTTGTCAACATAATTAGCGATCTCGGCCATCCTCTGCTTCACTTTCTCTACATCTTTGCCATGTTTATGATACTGGAGAAAGAGAGATGGATGCATCAAAACTTGAACAGAAGTGTGCAACTCATTACTGAAGGCATGACAAAAAAATCTCAGAACATGTTTTTGCTTTCAGATCAGTGAATGAATGAATGAATGAATCAGTAGAGATATTTCAGGACAAATATCTTATAACATTCTTTTATTTTTTCTAAAATAATATGCAAAACAAAAGGGAAAAGATGGAAAATCAGCTTATCTGTTAATTGATGAGATCTACAAAATTTGTTTGTGTATGTGTAGTAATGTCATGAGAAATACTGGGAGGAGGAAATAAAACAAAATGACACAATTTATCATCATTTACTTAATAATGTTGACAAATAATCATATCATTTTCATTGTTTAATGGGAAAGTCATCAAAAAGTCATCAGGGCTTTTTTAACAAGCAAATATATAAATTTTGTTAGAATTAATGTCAGAGTAAATTTTAAAAATTAGGAACACTCTTAACTTTAACAGCAAGAACACGGTATCTTTCTCTCTCTCTCTCTCTTTCACGCACACACACACACACACACACACACACACACACACACACACACACACATACACACAAACAGCAGCTGCTGTAGTCATCATTTCCTTTACAGCTGATGGCCATTTTTGACCAGCACTCTACTTCCTGTTTCCTGTCTGGCCAGTAGGAAACTGGCCACTTCCTGTGTAAAACCCCCACTCTGACCTGATTTTGGGGCAAGCCAAAACAACAACAACAGACCTTCACGGTGTTCCATGTTATGGCCTGTAAATCCATGGCCTATCCCTTAACCCTAGGTGGGTTATGGGCTCATAGACCCTGGCAACGGATGAGTGGCATCTGCTGTCCTATGGGCATTAAAGCTAACCTGGCAAAACCTACCTCCCTGTTGTCTGCCACAATAATGAGCTCCACATATTTGGTGGTCTTCTGTGCATCTCTTTTATGCTGTAAGAGAGACAGAAAAACATGAAATGTTGCATAGAGGAATATTGCTAAAAAAGGATACTTTGGAACTTATAGGAACTTGCTGTAGGTACATAAAAGATAATATATTCAAATATGATCTTGTATTCACTTCTTATCAATCTGTTTTTACCTCTTATTCATGTGTACTTTTTTGCTGAGTATTTCTTTCTACATTTTCCCAATTCGGAAAAGTTTGTAATCCCTGCAAGTTAATTAACTTGCCCACAATCAACCAGATTGTCTTGTGGTTGTGTGTGTGTGTTACATCATAGTTACATCATTGAGGTGCGACAAATGACTGTTAAGAACATTATGTATTAAGACATCTGTGTAACGGACAAAAACGTTCCTCTTGGAAAAAGTCATTAGGAGGTTTATTTTCTTTCTTTATATGCGGAACCTACTTGCACAAGGTGTAACAACAGATGAAAAAAATTGCCTGGACATGATATCTATCTATCAGGTCGCGCTGACGTGCCTGAATCAGACACTTTTTTTTTTAATCAGTAGGACATGGTGTTGGTTACAGGCAATTAAATATGACTATGAAATTAACTAACCAACAGTTTAACAAAACTGCATAGCATTCATATAATCGACATAAATTGAAACAGCTAGATAGCACTAGCAATCACACGTTTAGTTAGCAAACTTTGCTTAATGCAGCTTTCAGTGCAAGCTCTAAGAGAATTGTACTGCAGGCTAAGACACTTAACATCATTGAAATACTGTCAGAGTACTCCTTGTCTTTTAGTTGTAATCCATAATAATACATGAATAACATTTTAGCTAATGCCAATCCAATTTCTGGATAAAATTTTTGAAAGATTCGTCAGTCCTGTTATAACCAAGTTGTGTCAAGTTGCTATGTTAATTAGCTCATTTTGAATCAGTTACTGTATATATAACTCTATACAGCACCAAAGAAATTGTAATGATTTACAAGTGTACAGTCAGCATTTCTAACTAAAGGATTATTAAAAAGATTTTGAAAACTGAGACTTCAACTGAAGAAGATCAGAAAACAGTTCGGTTCACTTTAAAAAAAAGCAGCTGAACTGAGGTAAAACATCTAATTTTCAACCGCTAGCAAATGCTTGTCCTCACCCATGTAACAAAAATTAAGATGACTACTATGAACACTATGGTAGATAATCACATATCATTGCTAGCTGACATTATAGTAGCTATCAGTATTTTGAACAAACTGCAACTGTTCTCTGCTTGTGTCCTATTGCTCTTCTCACTGGCAACGTTCTCTAAGTCATTTCTGTCACTTTATTAATCCATTCGATCCATTTCAATAATTAAATTATTAGCTAGCTATCTGACTCCCCTGAAGACATCATTAGTTAGTAAGCACTGCAGCTCATTTTTCCTTCTCTCCCATTCCCCTTCCCATCCTAATCATTGCAGGCTTTCACATTTTGCCTCCACTTCCAAGATACAGAATCGGAAGGGGTTTTTGCTTGCATTCAAACCAGGAAATTTCACTACACTGCCTGTTGTGTCATCACTTTAAGATGTGAGTAGACATGTTTACACAAGTATATCAATGGTTACTTTTTTATTTTGGACAGAACATCCTTTTAAAATAGTGTATCTTGGAATGTACGCTTATATTGTAATGTACTCTTATCTTGTAATGTACTGCCATTTCCCCAGTTCCCCAGTTCCCCAGTTGCCTTCAATCTATGTATTTTCGTTGTTAATTTTCATATTTTTATTTGCTTCAACACAAAATAACAGAAGCACAGATCTCTCTATTTGAGGCAATTTTCTCAAAAATAAAATAAAATAAAATCACAACAAAGCCATTGCCGTGCTATCACGCCTCGTGATGCCATCGTTTTAAGCTGGTGCAGGGTAACATTAACAGTAGTTAAGATAAGATAAACCTTATTGATCCCATAGTGGGACATTCACTGAAATGATAAAATATTGCACAATAAAATTCTGACAGCTGCCGGTATGAATGACACCTTGGGTGTAGCAGTCCCATAGAGTCCTCTACAGAGTCCAGTGGGAGTTATGACTTTTATTTGAAACCGTATTGCTCACTAGTAAGTAAAATCTCTTTATTACAACTGTTCCCTTATTTTGTTACTGAAATGATCATGATCAAAAGGGTTTTTATAATAATATACCTTAATATACATAGCAGATGTGTGTGGTGACCTGGGAAAATCAATAATTTTGGGAAAATTGAAATTACTGAAAAGAAAATGAGAAAACTGCATGTTTCTTAAACACAAAGTTATAGCATTATAAAGCCTGGTAACCCTTAAAATAAATGAATAAATAATTTCAAGCTTTTATTTCAACTCTGCTGAAATATGCCAACATGTGACTAGCTGAAAGCATTACTAATATATGTTGATTTTATTTGCATTTTTAATTTTTAATCCACAAGCAAGAGTGCTTTTATAACTCGTAACTGTAACTCGGCTGTCAGCACGGGTCCTGCAGTTATTCATATTTACACTCATTGAAATGAGCTTTAAATGTCTCTATTTTAATAATTGGTAATGTTAGAAATGGAGCGAATGAAAAAAGAGAGAGATTTTCTAACCCTGGAGTTGAAGGATTGTAACAGTTCTTGGACATTCCCTTGGCTGATGTTGGACATGTTGTGTCCATGACCACAGATTCCTGAAGGGAAGCGTAAATGTTCTCCTCTGTAAACCACGTGTGTACCGTTGTCTGGCTCAAACGCAGGCTCCACCATGAACATCTCATTTGTAAGTAAGATGAACCCCCTGTGGATCAAGCATACAGGAAACAATATTAAGAAATAATGGCTAATATAACAGTGGTAATGCTGGCCTTACATTGTAATCACATTTACATGGAGATTTTGGAGCGAAATAAGATCTCACAGGGACCACAGAAAACCCACAAGTGGAACATTATTATTATTTTATTTATTACAGCTTGGGTCTGTGCCTAATTCAAAGAACCAGTGAGTGAGTATTCAGGATGATGGAATCTGATGGTTTTTGACATTTAACAATTTTTGCCACTTATACTGTATATCATGTTTATGTGTGATTAGATTTCACTTCCCGGTACATTTAAACTCAGTGCACATTTACAAGCCATGAACTTGCTTATAAAATATGTGACATACTGTAATGTTCAGTGTTTTAAGAGATTTAAGCTGCTTATTAAACTGTAACATTCTAACACCTATAAATGAATCTTTCCTTGTACATTCTGCAAAGATGGTGAACATGACAGAAGAGCAAAATTGGATCACTCATCATCTCGGTTCAAATAGTATCCTCATACAAATATATGGATGATATTTCATGTGGAAATGGAAACAGAAATTTCCAGCATGAACGCACACCAAATATATTCACTAACCAGCAATCGTACCATCTAACAATTAATCTTCTTCTTTGCTGGAACATGTGGGTGGATGTTGAAAGAACTGTGGTGAGTTTTAAATTGCTGTCTCTCCCAGTGTCCCCACACCCCATTACTCATCTGAGAAGCTTAAACAGTGCAAAAACATTACCTAACGTTAAGTAACGAGTAAGAATTTCTAACAAAGATCCAAGACAAAATCTAATTTTAATATCCATGAATCTGCAGATTAAATGAGCATAAAATGTGTCGAACAGAAAGGAATGGTAAAAAGGCTAGGTATAACTCACTCACTCACTCATTTTCTACCGCTTATCCGAACTACCTCGGGTCACGGGGAGCCTTTGCCTATCTCAGGCGTCATCGGGCATCGAGGCAGGATACACCCTGGACGGAGTGCCAATCCATCGCAGGGCACAAACACTCTCATACACTCACGCACTCACACACTACGGACAATTTTCCAGAGATGCCAATCAACCTACCATGCATGTCTTTGGACCGGGGAGGAAACCGGAGTACCCGGAGGAAACCCCCGAGGCACGGGGAGAACATGAAAACTCCACACACACAAGGTGGGGAATCAAACCCCGACCCTGGAGGTGTGAGGCGAACGTGCTAATCACTAAGCCACCGTGCCCCCCTAAATAAGAACATAATAAATTAAAAATAGATTTCTTTTTAATCTGTTCATTATTAGCCTTTGATTATGTAGTGCATCTGCCATACAAAGCATTACCATTTGCCATAAAATGATAATGTATAAGTACAAATGCATTAATATAAACATGTGATTTGAATAACATCTACAGCTGCTACAGTAAATTAATTTAAAGTAACATCATTAATTTAATTTAAGTTAATTAACATCTTCTGACAGATCAGATTTTATATTTTTTTAAAATTGTGATATAATATACAGTGCCTTGCAAAAGTATTCATACCCACTGAACTTTTCAACATTTTGACAAGTTACAACCACAAAGAAAAATGTATTTTATTGGGATTTTATGAAATAGACCGAAAGAAAGTGGCACATAATTGTGAAGTGGAAAGAAAATGATTAAATGGTGTCCAAATTTTTTTGTGCATTCAGCCCCCTTTACTCTGATACCCCTAACTAAAATCCAGTGAAACCAACTGCACCTGTGTGTAATTTAATCTCAGTATAAATACAGCTGTTCTGTGAAGCCCTCAGAAGTGTGTTAGAGAACATTAGTGAACAAACAGCATCATGAAGACCAAAGAACACACCAGACAGGTCAGGGATAAAGTTGTGAAGTTTAAAACAGGGTTAGGTTATAAATTAATATCCCAAGTCTTTGAACATCTCATGGAGCACTGTACAATCCATCATCCGGGAAATGGAAAGAGAATGGCACAACTGCAAGCCTACCAAGACATGGCCGTCCACCTAAACTGACAGGCCGTGCAAAGAGAGCATTAATCAGAGAAGCAGCCAAGAGGACCATGGTAACTCTGGAGAAGCTGCAGAGATCCACAGCTCAGGTGGGAGAATCTGTATACAGGACAACTATTAGTCGTGCACTCCACAAATCTGGTCTTTAATGAAGAGTGGCAAGAAGAAAGCCATAAGAAATCCCGTTTGCAGTTTGCGACAAGCCATGTGGGGGACACAGCAAGCATGTGGAAAAAGGTGCTTTGGTCAGATGAGACCAAAATTGAACTTTTTGGCCAAAATCCAAAACGTTATGTGTGGTGGAAACCTAACACTGCGCATCACCCTGAACACACCATCCCCACCGTGAAACATGGTGGTGGCAGTGTCATGTTGTGGGGATGGGAAGCAGGGACAGGGAAGCTGGTCAGAGTTGATGGGAAGATGGATGGAGCCAAATACAGGGCAGTCTTAGATGAAAACCTGTTAGAGTCTGCAAAAGACTTGAGACTGCGGCAGAGGTTCACCTTCCAGCAAGACAATGACCCTAAACATACAGACAGAGCTATAATGGAGTGGTTTGGATCAAAGCATGTTCATATGTTAGAATGGCCCAGTCAAAGTCCAGACCTAAATTCAATTGAGAATCTGTGGCGAGACTTGAAAATTGCTGACGCTCACCATCCAATCTGACTGAAATTGAGCTATTTTGCAAAAAAGAATGGGCAAAAATTTCACTCTCTAGATGTGCAAAGCTGGTAGAGACATACCCCAAAAGACTTGCAGCTGTAATTACAGCAAAAGGTGGTTCTACAAAGTATTGACTCAGTGGGGCTGAATACAAATGCAGGCCACACTTTTCAGATATTTATTTGTAAAAAAAGATTGGACACCATTTATCATTTTCTTTCCACTTCACAATTATGTGCCACTTTGTTTGGTGTATCACATAAAATCCTAATAAAATACATTTTTGTTTGTGGTTGTAACATGTCAAAATGTGAAAAAGTTCAGTGGGTATGAATACTTTTGCAAGGCACTGTATAATATGGATGTAGCATAGAGATGCGAGCAATTGGAATCTGGTTAAAACACATCAGGACTTACGGTGCAGCTCAATGAAATTTGCTCAGTGCTCAATGCTATTTAAACAAAAGTGTTCTGTATTATATTCGTTCCTTCATTTTAAGGTACTGTGTTCTCCTGTTCATGGTTTCAGGGAAGCCAAAGTCTGGACCAGAAACTGAATCATTCATCAAATTGAACAGTTTGAACAAGGCCTTCGTTTTTATTTCCTACCATAATCTTTAAAACTGGAAAATGTACATATTTATGCTGTCGATACATGTTCTGGGCTTTAGCAGAAATATTTTAACGTTCTGTTTCTTTATTATTAAGTATTGCCTTTAGAGGTTAAAGTTTCATGGTTGGCCTTCACACCACAGAAAACGACTGCAACCACTGAAATCCACAACCACAAGCCTTCTGCTAACCTTCAGACAGTGTATGAAATCTGTCTTCCTAAAGATTTCAGACTCATGCGGTTTTGGACATGGTGAACTTTCATTAAGAAGCTTTGTGTAATAACTGAGAAAAGTCCTTGGAGAGTGAGCTTTGTCACTAAATAACTCCTGATGCTTGCATTCAATGTTTATTTTTTCACCCGGTCAGCCTTTTATGGCAAATTTACAGCAACCAAATGCTCCCAGGTAATTACACTTAACTGCATCATTGAACGTTTTCATGACATGGTAAATACTTCTCATCACAATGTATACTTTCAGCACCAGTAATTAAGCAGTGGATGATGTTACTGACTTTATTGATGGTTTAATTAATTCGGTCAGGTTTATGGTCACAAATTTCACCTTTCTGGGTGAGAGACAATCTGACCATGGAAGACAAACCATGAGTCAATAATCTGACAAAATAAAGTTTGAACAACGCCAGGCTAGATTAGCTTTTCTCACAGAAGCATACACATTTGTGTTTATTCCTTTAAATTCTTGTAAAGACCTTCACGTTCAAAATTGCTGAAAATTAGCAGCCTGTGATGTGGTGAATGAGGTCGTTCAAACCTGAGACCAGAGCAAGTGCTGAGACTGACATCCGAGTCGGTGTGTCCTTCAACTTCACCGTGATAATAGCAGTTCACCTGTGAAAACACACACACACACATACACTATGAAATTTAATCATTGTAATTTAGAGTAAAAAAAACCCTCAGCTAAGTGCTGATAATGATTAACTAGTTTGTGTAACCATCTTTTATAAATCCAGACATTCCTGAAAATAAAAACATTGTGTAGGATGAACATAGGAAATGTGGCAAAATCATGGTACATGAAACTTGTTCAAATTGTAAATCAAGCAAATTTCACAAGTAATTTAGACACTGCTGATTACTGTTGTAGATCTTTCTTCTGTGATCTCGTTACAACTCACTGATGTGGGAGAAAAGGCCAGTGTGCATCTCTGACTGCCTGAAGCCTAGCTGCTACACTATCTTTTCAAGCAAGCCGCGATCGCTGAATGCTAATCATGTGTGGCTAACACATCTGAAAGAAAATGATGTAAGCAGTGAAGTGTGTCATGTCCCAGCATGTCCTGAATGGATTTAAGCAAATTTCTAAATCTTTACTGAGTGAAGATATATATATATATTACTGAGATATATATATACTGGCCTACTGACCGGAAGGTTCTCAGTTTAAATCTGAGGACCAAAAAAGCCGGGCCCTTGAGCAAGGCCCTAACCCTCAACTCTTCCGTTGTCTAAAATGAGATGAATGTAAGTTGCTCTGGATAAGCCATAAAGTAAATAATTGTAAATAAACTGTTCTGCTTTGTTCTTCTATTATTATGCTGAGATCAGCACATGTAATAACATCTTTTACAATTACACGCGTCTATATTCAGACCTCAGGGCTAAAAAAGGTACTGGACAGCTGGATGCACTGAATAGAGATTGTCTATGTCCTGTGCCACTGTCTAACATTCTGTTGTAACCACAAAATCTTCTCTAATGTCCCGTGCAATGTAAATACAAATACTATTGGACACCATTTATCTGCAATATTAAATGTACAATTATGAAATAAATAACTTTATTGCTCATCCATATTTATTCTGAGTAAACGCTTCAGTGTGTTTCAGCCTCTCTAAGCTTCAGGCATGTTGTGCGGTTGCCACTAAATGTTTGTGGTGAGTTTCTGAAAAACTGAAGAAATAAAATGAGCAAGCATTTGTCTGAAGATAGCAACTTGCCATGATCATGTCTTTTTATCACAATAGTTTACACTAAAACTAAAACTTTAAAAATATTGCAACCTTGGAGGCATAAACCATGAGCAGTTCAGAGAATGTGCTGTTGTGCTGTTCAGAGAAAATAGGCCCAATGAAATTAATCAAATACCAAAAGAATGAATAATAACTTTTCTGCATATGTATCATAGCTGATTATGAAGACTCATAATTCATATTATTCATCTCAGTCTGCTAATATATTCAGTCTTACTCTAACTCTGTGAATTCTATCTATCTATCTATCTATCTATCTATCTATCTATCTATCTATCTATCTATCTATCTATCTATCTATCTATCTATCTATCTATCTATCTATCTACCTACCTACCTACCTACCTACCTACCTGCCTACCTACCTACCTACCTACCAGGGGCGTAGCCATCATTTAAAAAGTGGGGGGGACGAAATGTCTAGTGTTATCTGTTGTTTTTTTTTCAGTTAACCCTTGTGTAAATGACAGGTTTTATTTTTAATCATGATTTTTTTTAATCATGCTTTATATGCGTTATGATTATATGATTATAAAACAGAAAGAAAGAAAGAAATAGAACAGCTTGCCACTGGGACAGTGCCCTTAAAAGGACATCTTTTACCTATCAGCATACTGTAACGTTTCCCCTGTGATCTACCCTCATTCACCGGACTACATTACCCATCATCCTTTGCACCCCGTCATCCACCATGTTTGTTTCCCTTGTCTGTTCACCCGGACTCTATTTATACTCATCACCACCACCATGACAAGTGAGTGACTGATTGCCGTGAACGTCATGTATAGACTATCTTAAACTTTCTTGTCTCTTTGAATTTTAAATCACTCTGCATTTATATACATTGCTCCATTAAAACCTCAACATGTGGTGAACACAACTCTCCACTAAAAAAGTGAGGGGGACGAATTTACTTTTTATAAAAAGTGCGGGGGACATGTCCCCCGCGTCCCCCGCGTAATCTACGCCCCTGCTACCTACATATCTACCTACCTACCTACCTACCAGGGATTGACCGCACTAATGCTCTTATAGCTGAATGAGCACAAATTTCTCACAGCCACGCTCCAAAATCTACTGAAAATATTTCCCAGAAGAATGAAGATCATTATGTGATGTTATGTGATGGTCTGGTGTCCATAAACATTTGGTCATATAGTGTAGTATCCTGATAAGCATATACCTTTTGCTGAATTTTAAACAATTGTGGTTTATTTTGCATGAATTTGAAAGCTGAACGTTTATTTTATTAGACTGTAAGAAGCTCAAGGATTATTTATATGACAGAATTACCATTAGAATGTTTGCTGGTCTGCATGGTCTTAATGAATGGTGTGCATGGCATCTGAAGCACTGTGGAAATTAATGTGGCAGATTCCTTAAGAACGACTGTAATAGCATGAAGATTGTCTGCTGCACAAGTTTACAGAGAAAACAAAATCAAACAATTATGGCATAAACTCAGACCCAGACCCTGACCAACACACAGATACTAAAATCAGTCATACCCAGGACTGAATATATCTGTGGGTGACTCAACAAATGACAGCCTAGCGCACTAATACCACAGGCCAATATCTGGGGCATGCAATAACAAACCATTTCTCTGTTTTTCATCATGTTCTCATATCCAGAAAGACTTTTTGAGCATTCAGCCAATACCAATCAATAGCACTAACATAATTAATACTTAGGATAAAAAAGCACTTAAATTTTTAATATTGCCCTGCGATGGGTTGGCACTCCGTCCAGGGTGTATCCTGCCTTGATGCCCGATGACGCCTGAGATAGGCACAGGCTCCCCGTGACCCGAGGTAGTTCGGATAAGCGGTAGAAGATGAATGAATGAATGAATGAATTTTTAATATTTGAAATAAATGTCATGTCTGAATCAGAAATCCATCTTTAAGGATCTTCAAAATAAAGATATTTAAAGTTTTAGCTTATTCATTCTTATGCTCACTGCACTAAAAAAAATGCATTAGGTTTCGAGTTACATACAGTACATTTCTTTACATGAAGGAATTTCTTTACACTTATTTTGTGCCTTTCTGCTATTTTTGTCTGTCCTCAAATTGCTGGCATTTTAATTATAACTCACCAAAATGCCTGCTGTGAGTGTTTTGTGGACAAAAGGCCATGCATGTTTGGTTTTTGATAAGAAAATGCAGATGGTGCATATGACAGAAGAAGGAAGTTTTGTCATGCTTGTCAACTGTCGCTTTATGTGCCATTATAATCACGTAACTCTGTAACATCCAGCTGACCTAAACAAGGCCTGACAAATGTGTCGACACAGGTGAAGACGAGCATCTATCAGGGAGTGCTGGGGCACCGATTCAGGACAGTGATTGGCAAGCAGAGTTAAAAGTATTTTCATCATGTCCTTTGATCTGAAACTATTTTAACAAAAAGAAACAATGGTCAAATAGCTTTTGGAGCTTTTCTAAATGGAACTGTCAATCAACTTACCCCTCTTTATTAACCTCTGTTTTTGTACAATCAGAGAACAATATTCAATTCTTTGCCCAAGCATTCAAAATCTACAAAATGCAAAACCCCACATAAATGAGTAGTTTTCCTTTCTATAAATTTTATAAATACTTTCATCATACCATCATATTCCTGTATTTCTACAAATAAACTGCCTGTCCAATGTGCACGATGCTTTCCCATCTTGTGATTATATTAAATAATTCACCTTCCAAAGAAATATACATATGTATAGGTATACATATGTGGGAAAATAATTTTAAGTCATTGTGTTATTCATTCATTTGTCCCATTGTTTAAGGTGGCAATGGGTTTCAAGGTCTGAGTCAAGAAGGAATGGCAAGCATTAGAGGTGAACTCGTTTCTATGATAATGAAGGGGTCTGAGAAAGACTGTTATATGTTAATGGGATTAAGGGTGGGTGAAAGTCCAGGATCTGGTGTGGGGCTGTTACATCCTTTCATGCTTTGATTGTCACCTGAGTGTTTTGTCTCTATCTGATGGGACTGCCCCCTAAAATGTGTATATTTACAATGTATTACAACTTTAAGTCAGACTTGATGACTGCAGCGCCCGTGCCAGTACGCTCTGACTTGCAGACTCGTTTCATCGTGTATCTACAATAAAGACTACTGCACAAGGATATCCAAGTCTCCTGGTCTTCTCTGGAAAAAGTTTACAACACATATACTGTATATAGCAAATATGATTGTGAAGACAATTACCATAGAGTTTTGAGTGACTGCTCGTCCATCCTCTCTGTAGTGTGTTTCACTGTAATTGCTGCTAAAGAGACCCCTGCAAAAGAGCACAAAAACATTATAGATGTAACAGTAGAGAATGTTTAACACATAAAATCATATTATGTGGCTGAGAAAACCCATTTGAAAAACTGACTTCAGGACCATAATACCATGTTTGTGTTTGGGTGTGTCTCAAATTAGACTCAAAATATATTCCCATCTACTCCACGTGTCATTGTAGATCCTGGTGGGGTGGAGCTTTGTGGACATGGGGAGGAATTGAGAGTAGGAATCAAGGAGTAAAAAAAATTATTCAACTGACCTAAAACAAAGCTCACTGTCATGACGGATGTAATTAAATACTCAGTGCAAAAATAAAACACGCATGTATACCATTTTATAAATATACAGTGCCTCATGTAAATAAAACAAATGATAATGTATAGAATTTTTAATTCTATATACAATGCCTTATATATACAATTGTAAAGTGCATGTATATCACTTTACAAATATAAAGTAATTTAGTATAATAAAGTATTCACCCTTCTTGACTATTTCCACATTTTGTAGTGGTGTATAATGTAGTGAACTGAAATAGACTTAATTAACAGATTATAGATTGTGAACAAAAAGTATCCCATAATATTAAAGTATGAGCAGATGAACTACCCATAAATAGTTGTGGTGCAATCAGTTGCCATCAGATGTCACATAATTAGATAAATGTTACATGATATCACCATAAATACACCTGTTTTCAACAGACATCTAGTAAACAAACATCTTGACGATCAAGGAGCACTCAAAACAAATCTTTGACAAAATTCTGGAAATGTCTCAGTCGGGATTTGGTGATAAATATAATCCTAATCTTTGAAAATCACCTCAAGAACAATTAAATCCATGATAAAAAATGAAAAAAAAAAAAAAAAAGTGAAACAATCGCTATGTAGGTACAGCACCAAGATGTTTGTGAATAGGTAGGAAGTGCACTATGGACTATTTCGTCTATATTCATGATATGCTGTGATGGGGAAAAGTATTCAGACACTTTATTCATATTTAATATCATTCAAGTGCATATATTCACTTCATATTTACACACATATTGTCTTTATAAATATAATGATTGAAAAATGTTTTATTTCATAAGCATGGAAGATATGTTTAAAAAATAATACTGATAATGGAAATACATTTTTTAGGCAATTTCAGTTCAATTAAATTTTCTTTAAATCTTAGATTATGGAGTGTTACATTATGAACACAGTAATGAACATTGTTTCAAAGCAGCTTTACAGAAATACACAAATTCAGGATATACATCTGACACAAATTCAGCAATTTATCTAATGAGCAAGCCAGATGTATGTCCCTGAGATGATATGAGGAAGAAAACTTGACTCAAAAGGGAACCCACCCTGATCTTGGGGATACCGGCTAGTGAGATTGTGAACTACATGGACAAAAAGTGCAATTAAGTAACCAGGAAGTCTAGCTTTAACGTGAAGTCTATTTTTTTAAAGTTACAAACTGTTCTCTGAGATTTGAGTGAAAAACAATTCCTATCAATTGCAGTCCAAAGATATTTTCATGGTCTCCAACTGGTGCCATCTACTGCATCTTACTGTATGAATCTCTAGGCTGTCCCAATGCATTTTTTTTCAATTAGTGCTATTTAACACACTTATTTGCTTCAAAAACATTAGGCATTATTATTCTTCCATACCATCCTCAGCAGCAGAGAGTGGCCTTTGAGTGATGACAACTTAATCAGTGACAACATTAGTACTTCACTGCAAAGTTGTCATTGGAAATCACAGTTCTGAGATGTCGATGGTAAGAAGTAATTAGGTTTTTACAGCATAGTGGTTCAATTTTGGTTGAGTCCTTTTGGCAAATTATGTAATTATTTGGAAAATCAGTCTCAAGTTATTTTGGATGTATGTTTGGAATTTTCTTGAAATGTTCATTTTCGTCCCAGATTCGGTTTCTTGGCTGCTATTAAATTCTCCTGTAACACGTCCCAATACTTCACTCCGTTCACGATTCCTTCTATACGTCAGCCCTATAACATGATACTCCTACCTTCATACTTCATTGTGAGTATGATGTTGTAGGGATCATACCTAGAACCCTTCTTTCTTCAAATATGATGAGTTGAATTATTGAATTATTGAGTTGAATTATTATAAAGAGTTCTAGTTTTGTTTCATGTGACTAGAGTATATTGGTCTAAAAAAATATTCAAATGTTGTAAATGCTTTAAGAACGTAAGAAGAATCTCCATTCTTTTTTTGGCAGAGAAGTTTTGAGTGGACTGTAGGAACAAAACTAATTGCTGTAAAGTTCATTGCTTATTATTGTTCCCCGTGTGAGTGATTTCATGCTACATTCTGAGTGATGGCTGTGTTCACGTTTACCTTCCTTATCACTATTAATTATGGTTTCACAAGCTTACAACTAGCATATTTATCATACTAACTTTACTGAAAAGGAATGATTAAGGCACTAACTGCTGTGTGAAATGTCATTTCATAACATGATATTCCAACAAACCTGTTTTTGTTAAAAACTAAAAAGAATTTCGAAATTTCGTTTAATCTCATACTTATAAGTCGCTTAAAACGACCTGGTTAGACTATTATACTATGTTATATACAGTTATTAATGTATATGTATATGTATATGTACATATACATATATGTAATGTATATGTAGGAAATTATTTATAACCCGGTGTCACACAGATGATGATTGGTTTAACTTGTACACATTGGTTCCTCTTAAGAAAACTTTGCTGTCCTTTCATTAATTCTATACATGTTGTGCACCATAGAATATTAAGGGGCAGAGGATTTGAGTCAAGACCGATGAATTTTACTAAAATGGAGATAAAAGTAACAATCACACTAAAATCTAGGGATTCCAATCAAAATACTGGAACACTGATGTCACTAAAAAAGATTGAAGCAATACATTTAACTGTGGATCAGTAAAGTTAATAAAGCAATACAAATATTAAATTACATTTATTGTAATTAATTGAAATGCAAATAGATTAGAATAAAATTGAGCGCTGCTGTAGTGTTACATACTCACTGCTGGTGATGCACCTCTGCCCTAAAGTTTAATTACTTTGGATTGCATTATCAAGTAACTAAACTATTTTGGAAAAAAAATAAAAGTAAAAATAACACACACACACACACACACACACACACACACACACACACACACACACACACAGACACAGTCACACACACACACACACACACACACACACTCAAATACAGACAGTCCCAGTAGGGCCACCTTTTAAAACTGCTCAGGTGATTACATTATGATTTCATCATATTCATCAGCATTACCAAACATAAAAACTTTATTCATATTCTCCAGTGTTAACTGAGATGCTGTTACCTCTGATGCACACACACATTCACACACACAGATGTTTGGCTTAGATTTAGCTGTAGGCATAACATTAACTGCATTAATAATATGTCATTGGAAGATACTCATAAGGCAAATTTCTTTGAGTTACGTACATGCCGCTTATTTATTCCTGTGCTCAGGAGACACACTTTGTCACAATTTTTGTCATTCTGTGCAAATAATACTGCAGTAAAAGTGTCCCATATAATGGAAACTTTGTAGATCTTGGCCTATATACAGTGCACAGCCATAAAAAGTAGCATCATGAATTTTAAATTGTCGTTATAGCTGCAGACACAAGCAGTTTGCAAAACTGCACAGTGTTTGTTTTTCTTCAGATACAATTCACTGACGTTTCAGTGATGCAACTACACACGTTGACAACTTGGTCACTTCTGAGTCACTAACAGACTAAGGTTCAACATTCTGAACCTTATTGGCTTTTGCAAAAAAAACAAAACAAATGATATATAACTCATATGATATGTAGTTATGTTTAATCGTGACACACTTCACTGTGGTGTGAAAAATCTCCATGCTGTAATTGTAATGAATGATACCCATTCAAAAACCCCTTCACCTGCTGCCCTGTATCTCTCCACAACTTATTACATTACATTAGCTATAATCTTTTGACTAGACCTTATGGTCACAAGCAACCAAAACACAGGCAAGGTCAAGGATAAGGAGTCTTTTACTTGCCTGGTGAGCAAGTTGATGGATTCATGATTTGTCCGCCCTTTAAACTGCCATTTGTTTGTACTTTCTGTACATACTGCGATGGAAAAAAAGATGTTTTATTTTTGCACTGAGGCATTCATCATGTCCTAACAGTAGACATGTATTTCTGTAATGACAGAACATAGCTAGACACGCCAAGCAAATGGTAATTAAGTTCAAACAAATAAAAGGATTCCTGTAAATATGTAATTGTATTCTTACAGCAAAGCCATATTTTCATCTAGAACTTGGATAACTACACCGGCTCATTTCCCGTGTTTAAGTGAACTCCTCCTTCTGTGATCATTCACAGGGTAGAGAGAATGATCTTCAGTTTCATTTCATTAGGCTTCCGTAATGAAATCTCAAGTGGACTGAGGCCCGTTCTCCTCCATTAGATGGGGCCGGTGAAGGAGGAGCAGCATGTTGTTTTGGGGCCTCTTTAAAAGCACTTCCTAAAAGGCTCTGATGTGCTCTGAGAGCAGCTGCTGTGACATAGCTCCCAAATCCAAAATCCCAAACTGCTTGACGCCTCTCAACATAAACACAGAGTAAGATGGAGATTAAGGAAAAACTATGGCAGGATTTGTTTGAAGAAGTTATAAAAAAAAAGTTTTCCCCATTCCTGTTTTTTAAATTTTTTGTATGTTTGTCACACTTTAATGTTTTAGATCACCAAACAAATTACAAATTTAAATATAAGTCAAAGATAACACAAGTAAAACACAACATGCAGTTTTTAAATTAAAGTTTTTATTATTAAGGGAATGGGGGGCACGGTGGCTTAGTGGTTAGCACGTTCGCCTCACACCTCCATGGTCGGGGTTCGATTCCCGCCTCCACCTTGTGTGTGCGGAGTTTGCATGTTCTCCCTGCGTCATTTCCTCCCCCGGTCCAAAGACATGCATGGTAGGTTGATTGGCATCTCTGGAAAATTGTCCGTAGTGTGTGATTGCATGAGTGAATGTGTGTGTGTGCCCTGAGATGGGTTGGCACTCCGTCCAGGGTGTATCCTGCCTTGATGCCCGATGATGCCTGAGATGTGACCCGAGGTAGTTCGGATAAGTGGTAGAAGATGAATGAATGAATTATTAAGGGAAAACAAAATCCAAACCCACATGGCCTTGTTTAAAAAGGTGTTTGCCCCCTTGTTAAAACATAACTGTGGTTTAATTTCTTAAGTTCAAATTTTCTTAAGTGGTTTAAGTTCAATTTCTCTCACTTGCGATCAAGAAATCACTTAAATAAGACCTGACTGACAAAGTGAAGTAGACCAAAAGATCCTCAAAAGCTACACATCATGCTGAGATTCAAAGAAATTCAGGAACAAATGAGAAAGAAAGTATTTGAGATCTATCTCTCTGGAAAAGGTTATAAAGCCATTTCTAAAGCTTTGGGACTCCAGGGAACCACAGTGAGAGCCAATTATTTACAAATGCAGAAAACATGGAACAGTGGTGAACCTTCCCAGGAGTGGCTCAGCAACGACTCATCCAAGATGTCACAAACGACCCCACAACAACATCCAAAGAACTGCAGGCCTCAGTTAAGGTCAGTGTTCATGACTCCACCATAAGAAAGAGACTGAACTAAAAAGTTTCAAGTTCCAAGATGAAAACTGCTGAGCAAAAAGAACAAAGGCTCGTCTTAGATTTGCCAGAAAACATCTTGATGATCCCAGAGACTTTTGGGAAAATATTCTGTAGACTGACGAGACAAAAGTTTGGAAGGTGTGTGTCCCATTACATCTGGTGTAAAAGTTACACTGCATTTTAGAAAAAGAACATCATACCAACAGTAAAATATGGTAGTGTTAGTGTGATGGTCTGGGGCTGTTTTGCTCCTTCAGGACCTGGAAGACTTGCTGTGATAAATGGAAACATGAATTCTGCTGTCTACCAAAGAATCCTGAAGGACAATGTGCAGCCATCTGTTCGTGACCTCAAGGACAATGATCCAAAATGCACCAGCAAGTCCACCTCTGAATGGCTGAAGAAAAACATAATGTAGACTTTGGAGTGGCCTAGTCAAAGTCCTGACCTGAATCCTACTGAGATGCTGTGGCATGACCTTAAAAAGGCAGTTCATACCCTCCAATGTGGCTGAATTACAGCAATTCTGCAAAGATGAGTGGACCAAAATTCCTCTACAGCGCTTTAACAGACTCATTGCAAGTAATCGCAAAGGCTTGATTGCAGTTCTTGCTGCTAAGGGTGGCCCAAGCAGTTATTAGGTTTAGGGGCAAGTACTTTTTCACAAAGGGCCGTGTAGGTTTGGATTTTGTTTTTCCTTAATATTAAAAACCTTCATTTAAAAACTGCAAGTTGTGTTTACTTGTGTTATCTTTGACTAATATTTAAATTGGTTTGATCTGAAACAAGGCACAGGCTCCCCGTAACCCGAGGTAGTTCGGATAAGCGGTAGAAGATGAATGAATGAATGAATGAATGATCTGAAACATTAAAGTGTGTGACAAACATGCAAAAAAAAAAATAAATCAGGAAAGGGGCAAACACTTTTTCACAACACTGTGTATATGTATATATGTATGTATATACATATATACATACACAGGGCTGTCAAGTGTCACGCACGCATTGAGAGTGACAGTCACGCATTTCAGTCTTTTCTCACGCTCTCCTGCCACACATTGTATTTCTCACGCAGAAAAACTTTTTGACTATTTATCATATATTTAATATGCCACAGCGCCCAAAATGTATCTGTCCGCACTGCAGTCTCTATGGAACCGGTCAGGAATCAAGCGCGTCTACCCTGGAGTTCTTAGTCGAGCCTGACACTTATCAGCCAATCAAAAAAAAAAGAGGCTACACAATAGCCAATCAGGAAATAGCACTATTGTATATGGGTAAGATTTAACACAACAACCAATGAAAGAAAAACCCTCATTAGAGAGGGTATTTTCGATGGTCGGTTTGAACAAAACCTCAACACGAAACATCTTGTCTCTGGACGGGACATTGTCCTCAATCATGACCCTAAAAATGGCTGGGCTTGAGCCGAACTGTTTTAAATGGGAGCAACATTACAAATGATAAAGGAGTCCAAAAAGGCAACAAACACTTACAATAAACAACACCAGTCATATTCTCTCTCTCTCTCTCGCTCTCTCTCTCTCTCTCTCACACACTCTCTCTCACTCTCTCTCTCTCTCTCACACACACACACACACCCAAATTAATAAATGGAAATTGAACAAATACTTTGTATTTGGTTAAAATGTGTCCAGTGATCCTGGTGAAACACAGTTTTCTTTTTTCTTTTCTTTTCTTTATATATATATATATATATATATATATGCAGTTGAAATCTAATGAATATAATATCAAGGAAAAACATTTCAAAAAATGGCACAGTGATCTACAATATTATTATTTTACTTAAAAAAAGTGTTACAAACATTCGTATAGCTCTTTCTGGATCAGTAGATTTTGCTGACAACTTAAATTTTATATAATTGATGTGATGGGTGACTAGATAAAATCATAGTATTCCGATTCATGGCCAATATAGTGTTCATGAGTCAGAACGTGATTAAACCAATGGGAATAGACAGATGGTCTCCTCTCCAACATCTCTGGAGTGTGAAGAGTAATTATGACTGCATAAGCCTACTGCGCCTGTGTGTGTGTGTTTGTGTGTGTGTGTGTCTTCAGCTTCTGTCAGTTGAATGAGTATAGCTATGTGTCACCAGTAACCTGTTCTTTAACCTCACCACCATACCCATACACCTTCACTTGAACTCATAGTCACTTGCTCCACTTACTGTATTATCACTTCAGCCTGAGCAAAGGTCTGTCAGGACTTTGACATAGTTAAGCTTTAACTATGATCACACAGTAGTAAGGCCTTGAGAATTTCTGTTAGGGTTATTTCTTTTTCACATGCTACAGCACATTCACACCGGCAAGAGCTCAAACAAATCAATGCTTTTAGGACTTTCTGCTCCTAAAAGCAACTTAAAGGAGAATGGGCTGTGCAAGTCCAGAGGGATGCTAAGCAATGATAAATCAATACATTAAATTTTATTGACAGGGTGGATCTATATAAAATCCAATCACAGAGCAGAGTTACGACCTGCATGTGCTACCTCCTCTCATAATTCAGGACATCATATCACTTCTGCTGTGTTACTTGAGATCTACAGAGTTACAAAAAAACACATTCATTCAAAGCAATATCAGCTATTGTGCACCCTCATTGTTCCCCACAGGGACTTTAATAATGTATGCCCTGCTGCGTTATTGATTAAAGGTATATAAACATATATTTAAGTAATAAATATGTATTCATGTGAGGCTGCAGTATTCTGTACACTTAACAGTAAAATAATTTAAAAAAAAAAGAGCAAACATGCTTAGATTTGCCTTAAAATCGCTGTAGATTATGACAGAGCCCCCGCGTAACATGAAAATTATGCGTCTAGAAATATTACAGATGCTAATGCCTTGAGGTGGGTAAAACTTTTTGCCTCGACATTCACATAATGCATTCAAACTCTTGCTAACTACTTGGTGCCAGATACAACAGCACACCTTCAGTGGATTTCTGGAGTCCATGCTGCGATAGGCTCAGAGTTGTTTTTGCGGCTCAAAGGGTACTTACACAATATTAGGGAGGTGGTTTTAATGTTTTAATGGCTTATTGGTGTATTTCAGGTATAACTAAATAAATATTGCATATCCATAAAAGTGTGTTGGAAAAACTGGACACATGCCTTCATTTAAATCAGGAAATACATTTTGGTACTGTGTTTGCACTAGGAGACAGCATTTGTGTGCGCGTGTGTGTGTGTGTGTGCGTGTGCGTGTGTGGAGGGCTAAGTGGTAAAAATTGATTCAGTCTGCCTCCTCTTACATAACTAAATCCCAGACTTCATGGGTGGTTGTCAGGAGAAGTTTGGCACAGACACACTGACAATACTGAAAATCCTTTCTCAGTCTAGACTTATTATCAGTGGGACAAGTCTGGAGCAAAATTGTAAAGATAATGAAAATGTTTGGATAATCAGTAATTGGAACGGCTGAAATGGTTCAATTTGAGCTTAAAATGTCCTCCAGTGATAAACTGTCGACTCAGAGAAATGTTTTCTGCATGGAACCTTACATATGTGGTGTGTTCTGGTTAAGTGAACACACACACAGAAAAGTGTCGGCTATGTCAAGAGTAGTTGGAAGATCAACTGGGATATGAGTCAACATTAACATATACAATCAGAGAGAGAGAGAGAGAGAGAGAGAGAGAGAGAGAGAGAGAGAGAGAGAGAGAGAGGCCGGGAATAGAAACATATTTACCAAGACCTTGATGATTTTTTTTATCACACACACACACACACACACACACACACACACACACACACACACACACACACACACACACACAGACACACACAACCATCATGACAAGACATTTAAACATCCCTTAGAAACATTTCCACCACCACCCCCACACACACACACATTAATCTCATTAGTTTCAGCTTTCCCCTCTGTCTGTGATTTACATATACTCTGCCACTGAACATACACACACATATATTATCCAGATTTACTGCTTGCTCCAAAATCCTAATTCTATTTCCACACACATAAATCCAGCTGATTTGTATATATACAGCATCACCCAGTTCTACCTTCACTATTCATACACTACTGCTGGTGGTGGGGAGAAATCCTCAGAGGTCATCAAATATTTTCCAACATTTCTACTGTCTGAATATAGTGCATGCTGTGTGTGGATATAATGAAATTTCCAATACACATTGCAACTCAACCTGTTGACCTTGCAGACATTATAAGCCAAATCCCACCTTACACACGCTCACACACTCAAAATTTAATAAAATAAACAACAAAAAATTCCCTGAGCCAATAGGACAAAATGATATTTCAGTTATTTGTGTGTAATACAGTCATTTCTATGTAATAGAATACATAGAAATAGAAATTCCAAATACACACAGCTAACATAAACCTGCTAATGACCTGCTAATGACCCATTGTGTATAGCTAAACATGCACAATGGGAAGTTGAAAACAAAACCTTAACTCCTCCACAGGTGTGAGTGTGACAGGTTTTATAATGAATTACCACTAAGGTGTCTACCTTTAAAATAGAGTTGTTGCCAGGCTGAGTGTCTAGAAAACTGTCAAAACACCATTATAATATAAAAGCGCAACACTAAATAAGACCCTAGAGAAAGATTTCTTGGTATTAGCTACAAACACTGTCGTGACAAACTTTGATGTTGGCTTTGACGAGGCAAGTATTCGCAAAGGCGGTGCTTTTTGGAGGCGAGTGGACATAAGGGTCAGTGTTACTTTTGGAGGCAAGTGGACAGAAAGATAGGGTGCCAAAACATTTGGAGGCAAGTGGAGACGAGCATGTGACGTCATCAGAATACACGTGAGGAAGTGCCTCGCATTGTGCTGAGTGTTTTGATATGTCACATGTCCATGTTGTAAAAAGTTTTTTGATTTTGCATATATTGGGGGCGGGGCTGCGGCACAACCAAAAGGTCAGTCGATACACCAATTTAAAACATTGTTCAGAGTCTCACCCTAAAGGAGCTGGCCGAGTTTGGTGTAGATAGTTTGAAAGCTTGCCGAGTTATAAACCTCCAAAGTTTATAATGGGAGTCCATGGGAAAAAAGGCGACTTTGAGATCCGGTACCGGAAGTACCGGTACTCGGATCGCTTAGAAAAGTAATAGCAACAAACTTCAGACCAGTGTCTACAACATATCCGAATTTGGTCCATGTGGCTCGAGAGCCCTAGGCCGCATTAAATTTTATATATTTTTGTCTAAGCTGAAATAGGAAAACAGAATGTTGGCTTCTACAAAGCCAACATAACTAATGTAAATTTTCCACATGATAAATCTTGGTGGAAAATAATGTCAAAAAAGCTTTTTGTTCATTTGCTATTTTAGTTTGACTTGGTTTTGATTTCAAAGACAGACAAAGCAATTCACAGCCCACAGATTATAGAAAATTAAAAGCATTTACATTTTGAGCTTAAATATATGACACTGTATCAAGTATTTTATTCTTGCACAATTTTCTCAAAACAATGGATTTTTTTCTGTTAAATACCGACTTCAAAATGATCTGAATCCGTTTACACCCAGTGACACATTTCAAAAGATAAAACACATACCTTTTCAGAAACACCTATGCCCCTTTTCCACCGAGGCAGTTTGAGTGCTGGTTAGGAGCCAGAGCCTAATTTAGAACCAGTTCTTTCTTTTTCGACAGCCAAAGCACCGGCTCTGAACCAGGAAAAGTGGTTCTTAAGTAGAAAAAAAAACGTTGCTGGTCTAGACTTAAGAACCGCTTGTGTTAGGGGCCGTGGGCGGAGCTACTGTTCGATAATGTGCCTTAAGTATACTAATGTTTACTTTTACTTTTACTTTACCGCGATATGATACATTATCAGCACACATGATAGTAGGTAGCTACATGCTAAGGCTACTTTTTTCTGTGTTAATGATAAAATAATTTTCTCAACTTTCTCAATTACAACCTTTTTTTATACAGATTGCATGGAGCTGCACGTACACGTCGGATTCGCCGCGTTTGGATGCCAATGTAGGTTCGCAAAGCCATGAGCATTAACAGTAAAGCAACATCCGACACGTGACACGTATACAGTGATGTCAGACTCGGCTCTGTGACGGCTCTCTAGCCGATGGAATGGCAAACCGGTTCTTAGAAGGATCGGCAGTGGAACCAACTTTGAACCAGCACCAGTGCTAGCTCTGAACCAGCACTCGGTTCTTTTTGGTGGAAAAGGGGTACTAGGGATGTGGTTGCCTGGTGGTTAAGGTTTCGGCTTACTGATTGGAAGGTCGAAGTTTAAATCACCAAGCCCCAAGGTGCCACAGCTGGGCCTCTGGGCAAGGCCCTTAAGCTGAAAGGACATCTTTGCCTGTTGTAGAAAGCAGCACTTGGCTGCAAGGCAGGGCAGCAGAAGCACTCAAGGTTTGGTTCTCACAGAGAGAACCAGGGAGAGTATCACAGGATTCATTACACCCTATGCGATAAGCAAATTATTTCAACAGAATAAAGAGGTGAATGCTTTCTTCTTTCCAGACCCCCTGAAGACAGTGAGGATGATGTGTTGTCAGTGTTTAGCCCTGCCTGGAAAACAATGCAACATAGCCCCCCCTTCATCTAACCTCATCTTAAAAACTATTAAAGAGCACTTTATTTCACTACCCTGCCCCCCTTTTATTTCTCTACCATGCAGCAGGCAGTGGACTCAGGTGCTCACCCCAATAGTAGACAAGCAGACAAGCCCATGCCAACTGAGCCAGACCCTTCAACACATTCAAAAGTTGTCAAGCTCTGGCTAGCTGGCTGGTCTGCAGGGGGCTACTGTACCATCATACAGAGTGTCGGGGTCAACCTTGTGGCCTCATGGTCTCCTACCCTAAGACCCAGCTGTTAATAAGTGTTCATTATGAGTAAGTTCAGTACTGTATGTTCATTGGGTCCAGAAGATTCTGGAGCAGATCAACCGTGTGGCCCAAATCGTCCAGAACTACATAGAGGCAGCTCAGAAAGAACAGCAAGAGGCGTACAAAAGGCCAGGTCAGGCCCGAAAGTTCTAACTGGGTGATCAGGTGCCCAACACTTTTGGCACGTTTCTGGCCAACTGGCAGGCATGTACATGGTCCTTGAGATGGTGGACCATGTCAAATGTCTCTCATATAGTAGACTTGTAAACACACAAGAACCTAACTTCATATCACTTTGCTAAAAAAATGGGTCGAGCTGACACTAGTGGTGGCAGAATTGTCTGTTACCCCCACTGATCCCATGGAACATACTTTATACCACCAAAGAGCCTATTTCTCTTCATCCAAAACCCAAGATCTGATGGAGATGGAGGACTAGTTTACAGATGTGTTCTCCTCCACTCCTGGACTGAATCATCTGACACCATGAAAGTGACGTGACATACAGCTAAGTATGGTGACCCATACTCAGAATTCGCTCAAGGGCACCTCAGTCGTGGTATTGCCGGCCCGAGACTTGAACCCACAACCTTAGGGTTAGGAGTCAATCTCTCTGGGTACAATACACAGTGAATTCATCTCTAACATGCTTTTGCCTGAATCTTTCCATAACCTTTCTAATTTGCCTATATAGGTGTTATATACATGTATGTATATGTATGTATCTCATATATATGTCTGGTCAAAGGTTTGTGCACACCTGACCTTCACAACCATATGTTTGCCTTCTTCAGACTGTTGTGTCAATAATGCCGTATTGTTTTTGTCTCTGGGAGACACCATGTTTGAGTACATCTGTTCCTCTTTGCTCTCTTCCATCAATTCTTCTTCCTTTCCACTCTTACTGTCATCCGTGTTCCTAATTTTCCTTGTTCCACTCTTCTTCCCTGCTCCTTGGCCTCTTGCCAAGTTCTTCTGCCCTCTTCCTCTTCCAACTAATCTAATCTAATATGATCTCTCTGTAGTAGCAACTGGATTTTGGATAAAAGCTCATAAACTCATGAAGCTCAAAAGCATCAAAAATCCACCATAATGGATCAATGAGTATAAGGTGCTTTTCTTTGTGTGCGGTCCTTTTTTTCAAGAAACATGCTGATGATGCAAAAAGATACATAAAGAAAAAGGTTGATTTTCGTGTCACATGACTACAATGCATGATTAGAAGTGAAGTCACCCTTCCAGCGATCCTTGGTTAAGTTCAGGTGCTGCATCTTATGGGTTTCATTCAGAAAGAGCTTTTTTGGTGTAACCGTCTTGATTATGGGGTGGCGTCTATAATCTGGGTTTTAAAATCTGACAGACCTACAGTAAGAAAACACTAAACCATGCAACTCTGAATCTCTGTCATTAATATGGTCTTCTGAGAATTACTCAAATTGCTTGAGTGTAACATTTGAATAAGCTTATGATATATAATTATTTTTGCTTATTCCTTCTAAAGTTGGCTGTAATTACGGAGTTATTTGTTTGTGTCCACGGGTGAATGTTCAGTTAATTACAGTATAAGAAGTACTTCAAACTACACTATACTGCTGCTTGATTCATGTTTCCACTTTTTACTCAAAGAAAGTCAGATGATGACAGCAATAATTACATTTTGAAACAAAGTGCTATGTTGCACAATTAAGCAAGCTAATGGTGTGTAGGAGCAGAAGGCAAACATTGTTAAATAGCTTTAATTTTCAGCTCTCTGCTTTGAAAATTCAAAGTACTGAAAATGGCTTCTCAAGCAGCCCAGTATTTTATTGTGCCTACAGTATACTCAACACACTCACAGATACAATGCTATAATTAGTAAATGTAAAGTAACATCCCTGTATGGATACATTAGTAATGAAAATGGATTTAAATAAATAAATAAATAAATCCATAACAAGCAGAGTGCAGTGCCATAGTTCAAATTTAAAAAAAAAAAAAAAAAAGGTTCGCTCAAAGTATACACACAAGGACACATCAATTCAGCATGTCTATCTTTCAGTATGCTCAAACTCAATCAGCCCACTTCATTTTTTTTCTTCTCGAAAATGCTTTTGCTCTCTCTGTCTTCCTTTCTTCTTTCCTATGACCACATTTAATCTCTTAAGGATGGCTCCTAGTGAAATGAAAAAATATCATAATGGAGCAAATAGAAAAGCATGTATGCTGAGGTTCAAGTACATGTTCTGAGCACACACATATACAAACACACGCACGCACTCGCGCACACACACACACACACACACACACACACACATACACACACACACTGAATTGTCACTAAACTTTTGTCACTGAACCTTGGGGTATCCATGGACTTTCCCTTTTCCTTACACATGTACACATTGCTAATTGCTAATATGACATATGACATATGACATTCATGCTAATATACTCTTTTACACCCAGTACTTTAAAGCACTTACAATATAACACTCTGCACTGCACCACACTGCCTCCAATCCTCTAGCACTGCTTGACTGATCCCACCATCTCTCAGTGTATAAGGAAGGTACACCTCAAGAGTCTTTTCTGTTTCGGCACCCAAGTGATGAAATCATGAAATACCTCCAAAACAGAGTTTTTTTATACTGGTCATATTCTAAGTATGTGAACTACTGAACCAGTATAAAGATAGAAACTTCTAAGCATTTATGTCTTATTAGAAATCAAGACTCTATACTCTTTTTGACAACCAGTAACAAAAAAAAAAATGCTTTACAAAGACATAATTCTGGAAAGCTTGACAAATAATAGCTTTATGACATTAACATATGTGGAGTTGTTATAGTGGAATGTAAGTAAAATTTTATTCAGCTTTATCTATAAATTGAAGGAAGATCTATAGGAATTTGAAACTGATTCACTCACTCACTCATTTTCTACCGCTTATCCGAACTACCTCGGGTCACAGAGAGCCTGTGCCTATCTCAGGCGTCATTGGGCATCAAGGCAAGATACACCCTGGACGGAGTGCCAACCCATCGCAGGGCACACACACACACACACTCTCATTCACTCACGTACTCACACACTACAGACAATTTTCCAGAGATGCCAATCAACCTACCATGCATGTCTTTGGACCGGGGGAGGAAACCGTAGTACCCGGAGGAAACCCCCGAGGCACGGGGAGAACATGCAAACTCCACACACACAAGGCGGAGGCGGGAATCGAACCCCCAACCCTGGAGGTGTGAGGCAAACGTGCTAACCATTAAGCCACCGTGCCCCCCGAAACTGGTTCAGTCACAAATTAAAATTTCAGCAGTACAGACAGCAGATGGAGTGACACCGCTAATGCTAATACTGACATTAGGGCATGTAGCCTAGTGATTCATGTTACAATGTGTAATGCCATGCATTAGTAGGGGACTGAAAACAACAATGGTATTGTGTCTTTCTTTTATTAAGAAGATTCATTTTGATTTATACTACAACTGCCTTAATACACTATGTAAATCTATGTAAATAGCAGCAATTATTATTAAGCAGCAAAACTAGTTAGCTAATTAACATTTCTTTCATCAAATATGGAATGTTCCTGACTCTTGGATCCATATCCAGTTTAGGTGTTTGGGAGAAAGTATGTAATGGTCACAGAAGGAAATACAATTTTACATTGTCGTCTCAAAGATATATGAGTCTGTCTAAGTGCAACTGTTTCCGTTTAAACATCTCGGATATATCATAATTATTAGTGTGAGTGTGTGTTAGCGGTCGTTAATGTAGAGGGGCACGAGAATATCGTCTCTGCCTCCCGAATGAACAGTGCAATCGTGATTTTTTTGAAAGACGTTGAAAAAGCTGACTCAGAAAGGCATCAAACAAATTAGTTCCTGCCCTCAGTTCTCCTGCTAAAAATTGAGTCTGTCTAATGTCCCTCCTTTTATAACTGAGGAAGTAATTTGGTAAGGAATTGAATCAGTACGGGCGAATGGTCTCCCCATTAAGAAAATCCCCCTTGGTTGTAAGTCTCCACTGTTTAAACACCTGGTATCTTTTAGAAGAGTGTTTTTTATGATTCTCAAACAAGGTGTTGAAGAACTCAATTCTGTTTTTAAATTCAATATTGATGGGTTTGATTACAGTATATTTGTTTCTTCTGATGCTGATATGAAATGTTTTAAATGTGGTAAAACGTGGCATCTTGTTCGGGCCTGTCCTAAGAGGCTGAGTGTCCCCGGTGTTTCTGAGCAGCTGGGGCAGGAGTTGTTCCCCCTGCGGATACAGTTAGGCAGGCTGCCGAGGACCCCGTAGCTGCTGCTGAGCCAGAAGCAATGGAGCATCAACACCGGAGAAGCCCGTCTCAGCTGGACCGGTAAAAGTGAAGCCATGCTCGGCTGAAACAGACCGGGACAAAGAAAGGCCGTGCTCAACTGGGAAAAGCCCAGTGGCTTGTGGTGCAGTGCTGGAGAATCCTGCACTGGCAGAGGCAGGCACAGCGATGCAGAGCAACTGCCTGGAAACACCTGCCACTACATCAGTGCAGGGGGACGGGGGGAGATGTGGAGATGGTGGATGAGCCCACATTTAAAGTATCGGACAGATTTTTAAAGAAAATCTCACAGTGATGACTACCGTATGTGTCAGACTCAGTGTTAAACTTTGATTCACAGAAAGAACATTTAAATGTTGTTTACAGCACTGAGGAAGATTTTTTAAAGAACACTAAATGGCAGAAGAATGTGGCAAAAAAGGAGTTTTTCCCTGATCGTAAACAGTTTCTACATGATGTCAAACATTTTAGAAAGGAAGGAGCTTTTATTGATATGGAAAACTTTCATTCAAGAAAATGACCATTAAAGTCAATAGGGAAAACTCTGATCATGACTAGTAGAATGTGTGGTGTTTTTTATACTGGAGAGGTTCTTACCCTATAATTATATAATATTTTGTTTTATCAATTTTACTTTTCTTAATGACTGGAATCCATGTTGCGAGTCTGAATGTTAACGACGCAATGGAGCATAACAAGAGAGTTAAGCTATATGAACTTTTAAAACAGAAGCGCATAGATGTTGTCATGCTTCAAGAAACCCTCAGTGATATCAACAATGCTGCTGATTGGGTGAAGGAGTGGGATGGGTTGGCGATTTTAAATCACAGTCCAACACTCAGTGGTGGAGTTGCCATGCTGTTTACTCGCAATTTTATTCCGCTCATTATATTGATAATGAGGTTTTAGTATTTATCTGTGTGTACGCCCCCACCAATGCAATGGAGAGTTGTTGTTTTTTGTTTTTTTTTTTAGAAAAGCTTAGCAATGTGATTGCTAGCTGCAGCATTACTGACATTTTAATATTGGTTGGTGATTTTAACTGTACAGCAGATATCTTTTTGCTCATGTCGGTTTCTTCTCTACAACATTAGAAGGATTCGACCATTTTTGTCCACACAGGCTGCTCAGGTACTTGTTCAGTCTCTTGTCATTTCAAGACTGGACTACTGCAACACACTGCTGGCAGGTCTACCTATGAATGCAATTCGTCCTCTGCAAATGATCCAAAATGCAGCTGCATGGCTTGTTTTCAATCTGCCTAAGTTCTCGCATACCACCCCACTGCTGCGATCCCTCCGCTGGCTTCTGGTAGCTGCATCAGATTCAAAACATTCATGCTGGCCTAGAAAGCCATAAACGGACCAGCTCTCTCTTACCTCAAAGCCCTCATCACTCCTCACACTGCACCCCGCACCCTCCGATCTTCCAGCACTGCTCGACTGGTTCCACCATCTCTCAGGGTAAGAGGCAAGTTTACTACAAGACTCTTTTCTGTTATGGCACCAAGGTGGTGGAACGAACTTCCCCTAGAGGTCCGGACAGCTGAGTCACTGGCTATTGGCGGTTGAAGACCTACTTATTCAGGAAACACTTCAACTAGCACTTATTTCCCTATCTTTAAAAAAAAAAAAAAAAAAAAAAAACCTTTGACACTTTTTCATTGTAACTTTGAACAATGTTTTAAACTCATGGTATCTTAAGTATGTAACCTAGTGAACCAGCATTAATGTATCCAATGATAGATATTTAAGCACTTATGTACGTCGCTCTGGATAAGGGCGTCTGCCAAATGCTGTAAAAGTAAATGTAAATATTTTAGATCAGGAACCACACAGAACCTCATGCATCATCCTGTAAATGCCTGTTGGAGATTATGGAGGCCCATGAGTTAAGTGATATATGGAGAACAAAAAACAGAGACTGTACACATGGGCCCACAACATAGATAACACACTCTTCCTGGCAAGATTAGATTTTATGGTTTTAAGCATCAACTGATTCTTTATAAAAAGTGTTTTACTGTTCCAGTAGGCATCTCTGATCACAGTATTGTACAGTGTACTATAAGTAAAAAGAATGTAAAGTCTAAGAAATTTTAGAGGATGCTAATTTTAGAGAGTATTTTATTTATTTATGGAATTGTTTTAAATCTGAAAAGGCAGCTTTTAGCTCTCTACAGCAGTGGTGGGATGTGACAAAGACACAAATTAAATATTTTTGTCAACAGTACACTCTCACGCTCTTTGCACATGCTGTCTAACATTTCAGTTGATTGCTGTTTTGCACAATACTTTATAATACCTCATGTAACTGCTGCTATAATACTGTGTTCATTCCAGTATTACTGCACACTCAATACTGATTGAACATACAGTATTTACACTGCTCTGCACTGTTTTTTTAATTGTCTTTTGTGTATTGTCTTTTGTGTAATGTGTTGTATTTTTTGGTTTGCACTGTCTTTTGTCCTGCACTGTCTTTCTGTCTTGTCCTGCACTGTTTGCACCAGGTTGCACAGATGTACTTTATGTGGCTAGGACTACTTACTAAGTCCTAAGATCTGTGTTTGTTTTATGTAGCACCATGGTCCTGGAGAAAGGTTCTCATTTCACTGTGTACTGCAACAGCTATATATGGTTCAAATGACAATAAAAGCTTCTTGACTTGAACGTCAAAAGAGACATTGTTTGATCTCTGTAAGCTCTGGAGATAGAAATAATGGAACTCTGGCGTTTGGAGGCCACAGGAGATCGAGGGTATATTGAAGCACTCAAAAGTAAAAAAGCTAAAATAAATGATAGATATCACAGCATAGGGGGCACTGGTCTGCTCACGCTTTAAAAGTGTGAATGAGATGGATGCTCCATTTAAGTTCTTCTTCAGTTTAGCAAAAGAATGGACAGAAAAGTTTCATACATGCACTGCGAACCGAGTCAGTATATCTCTTATCAGACCCCACTGAAATTCGCAAGCAGACAGTAAGTTTCTACTCAAAGCTATATAGCAGTGAGCGGTCAGGGGCACATACGGTAGAGAAGAGTTTCCTGGTGGATCTGCCAAAGCTCTCTGAGTAAACAGCCAGGGAGATGGACAAAGAGCTGACACTGGAGGAGCTTCACAAGGCTCTCCAAGGAATGAACAACGGACGGGTGCCAAGTATAGACAGTCTCCCTGTTGAGTTCTACAAGGCTTTCTGGGCAATTATAGGGCAGGATGAGAGGAGAGGTAGACTTCCTTTGAGCTGTAGCAGGGCTGTCCTGACACTACTGCTAAAAAAAGGTAGACCAGACAGACCTGAGGAACTGGTGCCCAGTGTCACTACTGTGCATTGACTGTAAGCTGCCCTTAAAAGCATTAGCCTTGAGACTGACAAAGGTAATAGAGCAGCTCATTCACCAGGGCCAGACATACTGTGTGCCTGATAGGTCTATATTTGACAATGTGTATCTAATTTGTGACATTTTGGATGTCTCTAGGCTATTGGGCTTAAAGACTGGTCTGATTTTTCAAGATCAGAAAAAGGCATTTTACCGGGTTGATGATGAATATTTGTGGAAGGTGCTGGAAAACTTTGAGTTCAATTCATGTTTTATAGCCATGATCAAGGTGTAGTACAGTGAAATTGAGTGTGTACAAAAGTTTAACGATGGTTGTTGTGCCCCTTTTAGAGTGTACAGAGGTATACGACAAGGGTTTTCTCTGTCAGGCATGTTGTATACCATTGCAATTGGACCTCTTTTATGTAAACTGAGAAGTAATCTAGCTGGTTTTAATATTCCTCACACTAATGTCCCTGTATGCCTCTCAGTGTATGCAGATCACTTAGTCATTATGATAACTGAACAAAAAGATGTGAATGTTTTAAATGATATTTTAAATACTTTCAGATTTTATCTTCTCCTAAAGACAACTGGGCAAAAAGTGAAGCCATTTTAGTTGGGGCGTAGGGAGGTGGGAAACCTACACTACCGGGAGGCTTAGTGTGGAAAAGAGGTGGTTTTAAATACTTGGGTGTCTACCTTGGTAACAATAAGTATTTAAATACAAACTGAGAAAATACTGTAGAGCATGTAAAGGGCAGACTGAGCAGGTGGAAGCGGCTGGTCCCAAGGATGTCCTAAAAGAGGAGTCACTCAGATTTTTATTTCGTGTGGCTTGTGTAAATAAAGGATTGTAAAAAGTCAAAAAGTCTCTCTCTGTCTCTCTCTCTGATTCATTCATTCTCTCTCTCTCTCTCTCTCTCTCTCTCTCTCTCTCTCTCTCTCTATGCATGCACGGTGGAAGAGTGAGGGTGGATTAATTAACTTTGTTGTGTGAGCGTGTGTGTGTGCAAGTAACTTTGTGTCAATACATATGAGTGTAGGCATATACTTTCGCATATGCGCGCGTGCATGTGTGTGTGTGTGCAGCGTGGTGGAGGAGCATAGTGGCTCAGAGCACGAAACTGTGTGATAGCTTGACTCGCCGGCACTGTGTAAGGGTGGTGTGTGCGGCGAGCATAGAGGAATGTGTTTTAGCGGTCGGTAACGTGGTGGGACAAGAGAACATTGTCTCTGCCTCCCGTATGAACAGTGCTATTGTAATTTTTTTTAATGGTGTTGAAATAGTGCACATATTGAGTCAGAAAGGCATTGTAGTGAATAACGGACTTAAACTTTGTATCTTCAGATGCAGACATGGAATGCATTCACTGTGGTAAAACAGGGCATCTTGTTTGGGCCTGTCCTGAGAGGCAGAGTGACCCCGGTGTTTCTGAGCAATCGGTTCAAGAAGCATAAAAGTGAAGCCATTTTAGTTGGGGAGTGGGGAGGTGGGCAACCTACACTTCCAGGAGGTTTAGTTTGGAAAAGACGTGGTTTTAAGTGGTCATCAACAACCTCGCCATGTCGTCGCTCTGGCACAAGCAGGCATGCATGTATCTGCCTCCAAACCTGCTAGAAAGCATCCAGGTCCTGCTTTGATTTCTTCTGGGATGTTCTACACTGGATTCCTCAGAGCGTTCTCCATCTTCCCAAGGAGGAAGGAGGGCAGAGGCTGGTCCAGCTAGAAAAGCAGAACCACAGATTTCTGCCTTCAGTTCATCTATAGACTCCTCACTGGACCTAAAGCTTTGGTATGGAGAGCAGCAGCCAGAGAATTACTACACACAGTTGGTGGTCGGAGGCTGGATACAACTTTGTTCTTAATGGAAACCAAAACATTTAATGGATGTTTCTGGTTTACCGTTGTTTTATCTTGGACTGTTTAAAATCTGGAACTGTTTTAAAAAGCAGAACAAAGATAGTGGAACATTACAGTATATTGGTTGCTGGAGGAGTTTCTGGTGTATGGCGGGCAGACACTTGTGAACATTGTGGAAGCAGACCTGTCGAAGGACCTGGTAGTGTGCATGGGACTGCAGTCCCTGCATGTTGTCAATCAACTCTTACACTGCTGGAGGTACTCCGTAACATCACAGGAGCGTGTTCGGCTGATGGACTATCAGTATCCAGAGACTGGCCCTGTAGAAGAGGGACCCTTTCCCCAGCTGAACATCGCTCCCGACCTCGACGGGTGTGAAGGTCCCCTTCTGTAGTGCCGGGGTGAGGGGGAGATGGACTTTGGGACAGTGTCAGGGAAGCTGCTCTTCAGAGCCTGTGTTAAGGTTTTAAATAAGATAAAACTGAGTGGGAAGGTAGACACCCCATGGAGAAGTGTACTTGGTTTTAATGATGATATTAAACCAGAGTGGAGGGCACTGTACAAACCACCGTTAACCAAAAATGCTGCTGACCTCCAATGAAGGATTTTACACTGTTTTATGTCTGTGAACTCTTTTATTTCCATTATAAACCCTGAAGTTGCAAATAACTGTCCATTCTGTTTACAGAGAGAAACTGTTTTTCATGCTTTTATTCACTGCTCCAGGTTTGTCTTTCTTTGTGTTTTTACGGAGCATTTAAAGGTCTTTTAATGTTGATTTTACTTTTCAGTATTTTATCCTTGGTTTTAAATATATCAGGAGAAACAGTTTCAGGTCCCAGCTGATCAATTTTATCTTTGGTCAGGAAAAAATTGCAATATACCTGAGCTGAAAAAGAAAACACAAAACACTGACTGTGATGCTAAAAGGATTTTCTCCAGACTTGTTAAATCATGAGTTGTGATTGATTTAATTTTTTTTAAAGCACAAATGATTTGCATATGTTTGAATCATTGTGGTGTTGTAACAATGCTCTGTGCTCTGATACTGAAGGGGAACTCTTCTTTGCACCAGAGCTAAAATAATTACTACTGTTATCGTTACCATAATTTATTGAAATATTTTTATATTTATTTATGTATCTATTTATTTACTTACTTATTGAGTCATTCAGATTTTTATATGTGACTTGTGCAAAAAAAGTATTGTAAAAAAAGTTACAAAAAAAAAAAAACTTTCTTTCTACCACTGTCCTGATGTTTTTCAATGCTGTGGATACATGAGCCATTAGTATATACTAGGACATATGCTGAGTCAAATGACAGGTAGGAACGACAACCTGCTAAGACTATTGTGTCTTGTTTAAAACTTGCTTCATTTAAGCAAAACAGAATTTGTTTAGAGTGGTCTGCAGAAGTCTGGAAAACAAGACAAAACACAAAAACAAGACAAAATAAAAGCATTTGATCAAAGCATATTGTGGGTGGTTACTTCAGCATTTGTGAGTAACGCAACGAATGCTGGGGTAATCAATTTCAATGTATTTGCTATTAACTTAACCAGATGTCTGAACTAACAGAGTGTAACGTCAGCTCTCTTTTGGACAAGCAGAGGAGAAAATAGAGAGAGTGGGCAAGAAAGACAGAAATAATACAAAGGCAGCAGATTCCTCTTAATTAAGTGTTATGAAATTAATTAGTTTATCACACATGAATACATTTTGGACATGCATGTCGAACGCACCTCAACTCTCTTCTTTCTGTGGATACACAACATCAAACATCGCTTGTATTGTGTCGTAGCTTCCTCTGAAATTTCCGCTTGAACCCACTGCTCTATTAAGTGTTTGTCCTTTCAAACTCTCTCTCTCTTTCTCTCTCTATCCCTTGTCTTTCACTGTGCTTTTCCTATGTTTTTACTATTATCACTTTTGAATGATAAAGAGGGTACTCACTTCCTGGTTTGGCTGTTGACCTTCAGTGATGAGATCACTGGGGACAAAGACTTTTCTGGGAACAGGAAGTGAGACTGTGAGAGCGACAATTTAGTCTCGGTTAACTAGGGAAAAAAATATAACATGATAACTGCCAAACCATTTATCTTATTTTGCTTTTTTTGTTTGTGGTCTTTCTTTTGATATGTTGTTTTTCCATTTGCCCAAGCATATTTGCATCACCAGTTTTGGCACAGACCAAGGGTACTCATATTTGCTCATAGGTGGAAGCAGCCTGCTACTATTACTTATTTTTGTTCATGTTTGGCATGTTTTTACCATGTTATTTTAAGCATCTTAAACATTAAATCTAGTCCTATGAATGTCAGGAGTTAGGGTAAATGTCAATCTTAGCTACATAATTCAAGCTGAGTAACTTGGGTAAGTATTATAGTCAGATAAAAAAGGGCGAGAGCATCAACATGAATAAAATTGATCTAGGAAATGCAAAATTTTATGCTTTAAGATACAAATATTGTGCATTTACAAACATTTAAACACAGGGTAAAGGTACTGAACAGGATTTTGGAGTTAGTGCACCACATGTAAGTAAATCTATGTTATTCGGAACAATGATATCAAGCAGAAGTAAGCTCTTTAACATCACTTTATTCATTGTGAAGGATTCATTATTCACTCAGATATATGCATATCATTTTACAAGTCACACCGATCGCTGCTATAAATGTACCATGTGAATTATAACTAATTCATTGTACATTTGTAGTCCAATACATGATGAAAACTTTATGCTGGTCCAAGAAGCACATTAGAGTTAAATGTTTATTACAGCAATCTATTTAAAGTAAAGTTGTATATCTTAAAGCATAGAAGTCTTTATTCGCTCTAGCTGTTTTAATGAGTGTCACTTTATTAACAGTTCTAGAGTTGCCAGTGAACAAGGAAATGAGGTCAGTAGTGAAATATAGAAAAGACAGACTTATAGCCAGTCTGTGAACAGGCCTTTTGGGAGAAATAATCACCAAAGGAATATTGCCATTAACATTGATTTACACTTTGCACCGAAGCAACATGGACTTTAGAGGGATGTATTGTGGAGATAAATATTTCAGGTTCATGACGTTGTTGCAGATACAATGCATCACTCTATTACCAATTTCCTTCACCTGAACAGCACCACTACAAAAATGACATTCTAAACCCAAATCCTGCATTCTTAAAGTCCCTGTAGTTTATGTTTAAGCCACAACTACATTTCTCTCTAAGGGTTTTGAACAAAAAGACCCTTCATGGGTTTTGCCAATAAACTACTTTTAGCATCAGTGCTCTTGGACAAAGAAGGATTTCAAACAATATTGTTTGCTACTTAATTAATTGTAGAAGCAAAATAAACTGTATATTAACTGTGCAAATCCAAATCACGTGCTTATTCCAAACAGAGATTTGATATTGATAATCATTAGTGCTTTATTATTTATATTATTTATATATTTATTTATTTAGTTTCAATCTTTGCTGACTGCTACTGAGAATGAACACCTAAGCTTCATAAATGTTGAATAAATCCCTCCAAACAAATAACATATTTGTTATTTAATAGCACACTTTAATCAACAATTCCAATTTTTACATCTGATATATATATATATATATATATATATATACATACATCAGTTTATTATTATTATTATTATTATTATTATTATTATTATTATTACATGATAGTGAGTATATAATATAATATAATATAATATAATATAATATAATATAATATAATATAATATAATATAATATAATATAATATAATATAATATAACACAATGGAGTTCAAACTAGCCTAGAAAGTACATTTTTCAGTGCAATTCTTAGCTCTCAGCATGTGGGTAAAATACAAAAAACAAATGGACTGAACCATAGTTTCCAACTGCTAACAGCAGGAAGGGGATGGGGGGACTTTGGTTATCTACTGAAGGAGACAACAGCCTCACGTACAAACTCTGCACTCTACACCATCCTGACATTCTGACTGCAGTTTGCTTCATGCAACACAAACTTCCAGTTCTCTTTTTAGCAGACTGTGATGTACAGACCGAGGAGCACAGAAGGAAATCTAGTAATGATAAATCTGACAAACTGCGGTGTGCATAAAATGAGTTGAACCTAACCCATGATTCATGGAGCATAAGCATGTATGATAAATATCTGATGCTATTCCAGCAAGATGGAAAATATGTTTTGGTTTTCAGAGATAAACGACAGAGATAAAATTGGCTCGCATGGATTCATCGGAACATTATGCTTCATTATTTTACCATGTATAATTTATCGTATACATGGATATGCTCCACTTCCTTCTGGCGCAACATTCTGTACTTTATCATTTTAGCACCAGGCTCATGACAAGCCTATCAATATGATATTTCTATAGCTTATAACAAACAGTACTCTTTCATCATGAGGAAGGGGAAATTGATTAGATTAATGCTTTATCTATCTACATGTCTCTTAGCCCAATTTCCAGCTTATTATTGAAGTTAATGTGTTCATCGTGGACAGACACGTGCATAGCTGCATATCTAGTTCTGATGTAGACACCCACTCTTAACACGTAACGTATTTGAGAGGTTAGATGCAGCAGAGCTCAGGTTGATATTGTGTTATTGTGTTTGACTTGGTGGATAGGAGCAAATTGCTTAAGAGGCAATACTCTCTAAGGTAATGTCAAACACAAAAAATAGCAGGTGAGATATGCCAGAAGTCACAGAGGCACATATATTTGTGCGGAGTAATAATAATAATTAAATGCATACAAACATAAATACATACGTACATACAAACATACATACATACATACATACATACATACAAACATAAATACATACATAGATGCTTTAGTATGTAAGAGGGATAAAAGGGCCATACATGAGATTATGATTTAAAAGAAAAAGAAGGTAATATAGAAGGTAATTGTTCACATCATTGTCAAGGACATGTCTTACTAACAGAAACATGCTATTACTTTCTCCTATTTCTTTGTCCAATTCAAGTTTTGCACTCTGTCAAACTCCTGATTACATGTTAATGCTGGAATCTGTTATTAATTTCTGTTCCAAGAAGAACAAATTACCTGGCACCCCTTTGCAGGAGTAATTTTCAAAAGAGGAAAAGTTCATGCACGCTTGGAACCATTCACTGTGAAACTACAGACTTTATCATTAACCCATAATAACCCTTTCTCTCAAGCTTCCTTTTTTTCTTTGTCACCCTTTTATGCATACTTGATACATACTGACATGGCTATAATTAAAATCTTGGTGTTTGTAAAGCTGATTTCCCCTGAATTTCATCTAATAACACAATAATAAAAAACATAAAAAAATAACAATTCGAGATAAAACACAATGTAATTTATCAGCACGTATACAATCTAAATACAAGGAATGTATCTAAGTTTTGTCACAAGTAAGTAAAATGATACCAATGTAAAGAAAACGGAATTCAACAATTCGAGTTTTATTGTGAACTTGAATATTTAGCCTTCCAGAGTCTCTGCTTGCAGTCTAATCATAATGTGCACCCTTAAGAGCATAGGTAATAATCTGCTGTCTGTCGAGCTGTGCTGAAAGTGTAGAAGTCCTGCTGACTGATGTGATGTCAGAACCTGATCCTGAGACACGTCCCCTGCTGTGACTCCTCTCTCTCTGCTCCTTTTAGACATGCCTGATTCATTCTGATGCACTACTCCTTAATTGCTATTATGGAGCTTTCTGCATTTGTGACTTAGCTTCCTCTGTGATAAATGGTCTAAATGAGTACTCTAAAAAGTTAATACCCAAGTTTCACTCTTGCTTCAACCACTGTTGTAATCATAATGAGCGTCCTTTGTTCAAGCAATAACTCCTGTTCATAATATTCACATTCTGAGCAACTTTTCAATGCACTTAGTACAATAAGACTGGAACTTAGAAATGAACACTCTGTACTGTACTGATATTAGACCCTGTCTCTGGTTATCCTTGTACTGTATATGTATTGTCTTCCATGTTATGTTAATAATTTATTATACTCGACATGTGCAATATCTCCCAGTATGCCACTTTATGACTGCACACGGTTTAAATCTTTTTTACACTATGTCTGGGTAGAAGTGTACAAATGGTAAGTTTTTTACTATATATAGAATACTTTACGTTACTTTTACACGAGTTTAGAAATTAAAAAAATAAGTTCACATAACTTTATGAGTCTATCATGTTTTACAATGTAGTACACAGACGTAAAAAAGTTTTGACAGCACGGCTTGATTTATAATCACACTATCCGGCGTCACACAGAAAAGAATAGGCTTGTTTTTTTTTTTGTACAGTTCCTCTCAAGGTTTCTCCCTTGCACCATCTCAGGAAGTTTTTCCTTATTGTGAACTATTGTTACTAACAGTCCTTTGCAATTTAAGGAAACAAGCAGATCTAATGATTAGAATGAAGTCATCTCCAACACGGAACTGTTTGTAATGGTTTTGTATTCACTCAAAAATGTGTCTTGGACTTCGAGAGGTTTGCTAATTTGTCAGCATGCATGTCTGGTGAAGCTGCTGCTGTCTAAAAGTGAGAAGAAGACAAAACAATCTTCCTTTCTATCTTTAGCTTTTCTTTTCTTCATCAGCCTTTTAATCTTTACCAAGTCTATTTATTTATTTCATCCATTTCATTCTGTATCTGTGTACTAACTACTACTGTCTTCTAATGTGTGGAGTAAAAAAAGTGTGTATGTGCATGTGTGTGTGTGTGTGTATGTGTGTGTGTGTGTGTGTGTGTGTATTTGTGTGTGTGTGTGTGTGTGTGTGTGTATTTGTGTGTGTGTGTGTGTGTGTATTTGTGTGTGTATTTGTTTGTGTGTGTGTGTGTGTGTGTGTGTTTGTCTCTCTTAAGGTTAAACCAAGTAGCAGATATAGTACAATTAGAGCTTGAAGACCAGGTGATGTCATTCTGGCAAGAACATACAAGAACACCTTTCCAATCACGAACACAGCCTTGGCTGCTATGGAGATGTTTTGAGTTACTGCAGTACTGACGTTTTTTGTATCCCTCTGTTGTGTTCCTTCCTGTTTGGTTGAATGAAGGGAAGAATACGTATGGCACAAACTCTGTCTCTTAATAGCAGTGACATCTGTGGTAGTCACAATAACTCACTACATCTTCCTTTATCAGTAGAGGATGCATGACAGGATAAGTTTGACAGGTAGAATTTATTCATAGAACAGATGCAATTTTTTGAGAAAGACCCTAAATGTCACAGCTGTCATTCTAGCAGCAATTATGGGTCCCAGGCACTTTATAAGCATTACGAAAACGAGTTAAAATATAATCTAGTTAAAATATAATCTATTCATCTCTTATTTCTGTTCCCATTTTATGTTATACCATAGCAATTACTGTAAGAAATGTAGTCATCGATTCTTATTAATGTGTCAGAGGAGCATAATAGACTGTCGTGAATTCCTAACTTGTGTATTTTTAAGTGTAGTCTTCATCTCATTTACGTCAGATACTAATTTAGTGGTGTTACAGTATGAAACAGCTGTCAATTGCAAGATCGGGTAGAAAATTTTTTCAAAGTATTAGTGAATATACTGAAAACCCCTCCATCTATTTTTTGTACTGATTATTTTACACAGCGCTTATATTTTTATATTATTTATTATGTCTACTTATGGCTTTTCCAGGGGACATTGGGAATCAGTCAGAAACAACCTGGAAGGGGTGATAAACCAGTGCAGGGCACAATCACACACACACACACACACACAGACACACACACACACTACAGACAGTTTAGAGGTGCCAAATAAGCCTGGGTAAGGATAATGGATTAACTGGAGAAAACTCAGGAAAGACCAACATTGTCTGAATTCTAGCTTTACCTCTGACTGTTACAAAACACTGACTCCTCTCCCTTCTTCCTCACACAAGCTTTACCATATCAACACATACACACATTTGTAATCCGATTAAGTGGCACCTCCACCATACAAGTCCCTATGTATGTTCTTACTGTAAAACCAAGGGCTTATTAGAATGTGCATATTAATATAATCCTGAAATTTCCCTGTAGACATTTAGTCATACAGTTATATACATATAGCTATAGTCAGAGCATCTGCTGGAAATACATCAACTCCTTATAGCTTTGAGAATTTGAGAATTTATGAGAATTATTTAAAAAAAATTACATTAAACACATAAAAAGAGCACAATATTCACAATATTCGGGACACACTTAGCTCATGGGAATCATCCATACTGGTCCTCAGTGTTATTAGGATCTGTGGGTCCAAGTCCAAGAATACAACAATAACACTGTGACAACTATCTTAGACAACCCTGAGTCTTCTGAGTATAATATTTTATCATAATGAATTGAGCAGATGATGAACCACACCAGGTATTTAATTTCATACCAATTTACTTGTTTTTCATGAATTTAATCATAAAGATAATTAAAATTATGTATCAAGGTAAAATGCACATGATTGTTCATGAATCCTCTGGGTGCAAATTGTATTTCTTGAAAATAAGGAGCATTTTGTAAGATTCCCATAGATACCCCTTGAGTTACCATCCATTTATTCACTGCAATTACATTATTTAGTAATTAGTGCACAAAATGTCAGTCCACATCCAGTTTAATTAAAGCATCTTAGAGTATGCAAAACTGTGAGTACACACACACATATTCACACACAAACACACAAAAACACACACACTGGAATGCCTGTGCATACATTCTTAACCTTCAGTGATGGATTTTTAAATTATTATTATTATTATTATTATTATTATTATCATTATTATTATTATTATTATTATTATTTTATTTATTTATTTATTTATTTATTTATTATTTATTTAGCCAGCAGTATACAAAGAAAATCCCAAAACATTATTATTATAGAACTCTATTCTGAAATATGTCATTTTAATTTTATAAAGAATTTTTATGAAATATAGATATACTGTATATATATGAAATTTATAAATATTATTATGTATGACTTTATAAAGGTCATATATAATCTATGTTAAACCACTTGTTAACAGCAAATAAAACAATGTGAATGCAAATAGTCTAATTTTATTTTCTTTCAAAGACAGTCAGGCTTAGTCATCCTCATTTATACTGTACCAGTAGGTCCTGGATAGAGAGAGCAGAGTTGAACTCCCTGAACTCAAGACATACAAAGAATGGTTTATGAGCACAGGCAAACATGCATCTCTTGCCAGTTAGTGTCCTTGGATGTTTTGGTTTCCTTTTTAAAAGTAACAAAAGCTATAAATTTTATTTATAAAATTTGTAAAAATGAATTTTATCATCAGCTAGCTATATGATGGATATTAGTTCTTGATTAACAGCCAAGTGTTTTTGTATCTCTTTATGTAATGTTTTTATGTTTTTGTGATTGTTTAATTGTGTTGCTGTTTGTAAAATGGGGCACACACTGAAGTTAATTACTTCTTAAGTGTTTACAGACACACACACAAATACACACACACACACACACACACACACACACAGCCTACTGCTCCACACATCACTCTCATGTCACAACGGTTTAGACTAGTAGTTCAGAACAAATAAAACTTTCAGAAATCTCTGAGATGTAAATGTTGAATGTAAATGTTATATACAGTATTCTGCTTCTGTATGTAAGCAATCTCTCCTATTTCATACTGTAAGGCTATTTGCTGTTTGATTGCACTTACTCATTCTTCTTCAATGAGAGGATCAACTGCTGGCCTTCTGCTTCTATCAATATCTGCAGTAGAGCTGGAGGAGCCTGAGAAGAAGCAAACAAAAATACATGACCTCATATTCTTTTCTCCGCAAGTCTTCAAGACATTAAATCTGCCAAATCTACTTTAAAAGCTCCTGAATGAATATAAATCTGATGACAGATATTAGTGTAATGCCCTATGGAGCTAACAGAAGCGTTTGAACTGACATTTTCCACAAGGGCAAATGGCAGTTCAGGTCAATGCTAAACACTTTAATATTGATGCATTTTAAGATCTCACATTTCACTTTTAGTAGCTTAATATAAGTCTGTCAAATACTGCTTCGTAAACTTTTTGCCTTTGTCTATATCAAGTGACCCTCGGATGTATAAAAATGGGTTTTCACATTAGTTAAATCTTAGTATGTAATAAAACACAAAGCAGTTCATTTCCAAGACAATATTAGAGTCACTTTTTCATACTGTACAGATGTTAAATTTGGCAAGTAATGTAGTTAAGATCAATACGTCTTCTGTATTGCACATATATAGTAAAGAGGAAACCATTTGGGATTCTAGCTGGGTGTGGGATGGTGTAAAGTTTGTGAATATTATGGATGGTGAACATTTTGGATAGCCAACCTTTAGAATCCAGCAACAAGGGATTTGTTTTTTCTTTTGTTTCTTTTCATTGTAGTTCGTAAGTAAGTAAATAAGTAATTAAGTAAGTAAGTAAGTAAGTAAGTAAGTAACAAATGCGTACTTTAGTGCTATTGCCATCGTTTGCTCTGGTAAATGCAGCATAGAAATTTCAGCTCATTAATATTTAATAATTACACTCTGGTTGACTAATATATGAGGATGGGTTCCACATTGAGTCTGGTTTCTGTAAAGGTCTCTTCCTTACCATCTAGTTTTTCCTTTCCACTGCTGCCTGAGTCATCTCAGACTTGCTCATTGGGGATAAATCCAAACACATTTAACCCTTGTGTGTTGTTCGTATTTTTGTTACTCAGCCAGTGTTCGTGTGTCTGGTGGACCCGGTGCATTTTTGGGTTTTTAATTTAATCAAAAATTTTATGTTAAAATACTATACAGATGTTTACTTCATCCCAATTACAAGCAATATAAACAGCATATATGGTTAATATTTGCCTTTTACCTTTATTACATCACATTTCTTATGTAAAGTGCTACTCGTTTTTGTTGTTTTTTAATAAAATGTAATAAATAAAAAAAAAGAAAATCAAATTTAATCAAGTTATGTGTGAGAAAAAAAAACAACAAATTTACAAGGAAGCAAAGTTTTTCAAAACTATTGATGTTTATGAATATGGGTCCCACAGACCCGAACAACATACAAGGGTTAAATCTATCTAATATTAATCTTGAATTTTGTATTCTATTAATCTTTATATTATTCTTTATATTAACCTTTTGTTCTATGTTTATGTTCGTGTAAAGCTGCTTTGAGACAATGTCAGCTGTAAAAAGCGTTATACAAATAAACTTGAATTGAATTGAATTGAATTAATATAAATGTCTGCAATTTACAATGTGACTAAAAAGGAAGTGTTTACAGATTTCACACGGTACGCCACACAATAGAGCTTTTCCTGAGTTAATACAAGGCTAAATGTTAAAAGAACACAAATGGACCCTGTAATAAGGAACAGTTCCAGCAAATTACAGTAATTAATACAGATTAATCCCTTTCCGTTTCATGGCACTCTACTATTTGAGTTGAGAAGCAGATAATAGAAAATACAGCAGGGGGTTAAACAGCCAGGGACCTGAATAACTGTAAAATTAATTCCATGAATCCCCTCAATATAGCTTTATTTAATGAACATTATTCAAATGCATGTAAAATGTGTTTACTTGTACAAAACTCTATTTATTCACACCACAGAGCTGAACATTCAACTGATAAAAACAGATTAGATCCGATGTGACATTATTTATAGACCTTCCCAGTTTCTAGAGTAAAACTAAATACATGTGAGTAAACTGATCTCCATAATTTATATAGTAATAATAAATAGAATAACTTATAAACTGATAAACATACCCATAACTTTGATTATGGTGTATATGCTCCCATTATTATTATTAATCATTATATTATTTCATTACATATATTCAATAAAATGTCTATTTATATTGATTTACTTCACATTATCATTTTTAGGATTAAGCAAAAAAAAAAATGTTTAAATCAGTATATATGATTTGTACATCCAAATGATCTGTATATAAGTCACGGTGGCTGCTTTATACAAGTTTACACAAGTTTATACAATGTGATTTAATTTCACATCTAACTCTAATAAGTGCATCTAACAGTGTCAGTGTAAATAACAGTTACTGTATGTACAGTACTGTATTTTAGTTAACATAAAGTCTAATGATAGTATTCATTCCGTATAAACACTTTGCTGTGCTAATATACTGTATGCTGTTGCTCACTCAGTCACTGTCATTGATTATTTTAAGTAATGTTCAAAGAGTAAAGTCGAAATATAGCAAAATGCACGTAGTGTGTTCTAAACAGATAGAAATACAAACATGAATAGGAAGCACACTAATCTGTTTTTTAAAGAAAGTTTCTGGTTGCGATTGAAGAAGCATCAGGAATCGGATCTTGCAGGATGCAACAGAAAAGTCTTGTCGAGGTTTTGTATTTTCATGCATGTGTTAGCAAGCATTCGGGTTTAAATTAGACTACTTATTTATGCATCAGGAAATTCAACTAACTAAATTATTTCGGGTATAAACAAAATTGAGCTGCGCACGCGATTTAAAAGAAATTGTCCTTTACATGAGACCAATTATGAACGTCGAGTGATGCAAGTGAAGAAACAGAGCCAGAATTCAGAGACCGTACTACATTTCTTTTTCAGAGGGGTTTTTTTTTCAGTGTTTTCAGGGGCAGGGTGATAAAAACAAATTGTTTGAACTCCATTGTGTTAGATCTTAAATGTTAGACTGTTATACAGTATGTTTTTTTTTTTTTTGTTTGGATAACAACTATTATTTTCAGGTATATTTATCAAGTATTATATGATTTACTTACAAACGGAAATTAAAAAAAAATTTATACAGTGACTGATGGGGTTGTGTTTCTATGTGCAAATGATCTGGCTTACAGAGTTTGTGTGAATTGGAATAACGGTTAAAATTAAAGCATACTACTGAATCACTTCAGAAATATATCTGGGTTGAAACCTTAAAACTAGGAGATCTGTGCCAAGTGTTGGATGACAACAGTGTTACATCAGATGATCTGTGTCAGTCAGATGGTACAGATGCTTTTATTAATGAAAAACATGTTCTGTATGAGAGCTTTTCATTCTTTTCTTTTGGAAATTAAAATCAGTGATGTAAAAACCAATAATCATAGATATACACATATAAAAACAAAAATCACATGATCGTACGACTTCGGACGGCTTTTAGATTCACATTATTGATGCCGTGCCATATAAACTCTAGCATTGGCTGGTCATATGTTTGGTCTCACCCTAGAGCGAAGCCAGCTGACTGAGTGTTGATTTTTTCCATCCAGTAGACGTGGTACTGTAGTCTCATACTGTTCCAACTTCATGACCGCACTTTTCAGAAGCTTCCCTATAATAAAAGTACAGAAGAAATGTTCCTAAGAGTTTTGCAGTAGAATAAATTGACATACATTTATAAAAGGTTTAAAAAAAAACTGACAAGATGCCAGTCAAAACATCTTTCTAAAATCAATCACATCTCAGAGGCTGAAATAAATTCAGTAAACTAGTACACAGACAGAAGGATCACCCCCTCATTCCCCACAGCAGAAAACGCAAACGCCCTCAACCTCAAAGCAAAATTGCATTAAAAATTGATAAATGCGAAACAAAAAAAGGAAAGGCTCACATATATGCACAGGGACTTGTTCCACACACGCCTACCTTCCTAGTGTTTGAATCACCGCACCTCTGCTCTGACTAATATCAAGTGATTCATGTAATTGGATTAAGGAAAAATGTTTTTTTTTTGTTTTTTTTTACTTTTACTTTTATTTATTTAATAATTTTTCATTTTTGAACAGCTTTGCACATAAAATTCACACAATCAGAGGATTATGCAAATTTTCACATGGAAATACTACTGCAAACTGGGGCTGGTTTATTATTTATTTATATATTTATTTTTCACTACTAGTAGCTTGTTACTTCAGGCTAATCAAAATCTCCCTCTCTTTTCTTTTGGGTAGTGCATTAAATCCCAATAGGCTTCTACAAACACCAAAACCATCCATTACAACATCCATAATAAATGAAAACGGCACATGCTACATCATAATAGTGCAACAGCTCCGAGACCTAGAAAGCAAGCAAGGCAACAAAGTGTATTATTTTCAGCTCCATACAACACAAAAACATGTGTGCACAAATATTTCCTACACTTTTATAGATTTTATCCTCGATACTTTCTTCAAAAAAAAAGTAGGAAAATTAATTAAAAAAAGACAAAGAAAGAAAGAAAGAAAGAAAGAAAGAAAGAAAGAAAGAAAGAAAGAAAGAAAGAAAATAATAATAACAATAATAATAATAATAACTATTATTATTATTATTGTTATTATTAATACTAACAACAACAACAACAACAATAATAATAATTATTATTATTATTATTATTATTATTATTTTACACCAAGATCTGGCTGCAGTTGACTACAATAAGCAGAGGGTATGTTATCATATCAGCTACATAAAAAGAGACTAAACAAGGAGAACATGACAGATATATAACTGGAAAATGGATTTGGATTTGCGTTACTATTCATGATCTAATTATCTATTCCTGACAATGATCTAATAAAGGCATCTAGGCCACTGTCACTGCCTAGAACTAAAACTAAATATCAAATATCAAAGTTTACCAAAGCAGCATCTTAAAAAAAATAACTACTGTTTTCTATAAAAGATGAGCAAAAATTATATTCCAGGATTCACTTCCAAATGTCACTTTATTCAAATGTTAAAAATAGATGTTAACAAAGTTGTGAGGATGTAGGGGGCGAATAGAAGTACAGTAGTAGGTGGTGGTCCTTCTGCCTAATTTTAGTGCTTGAGCATCTGTAAGAGCTAACTAACTACTAAAAGAGGGAAAGCAAAAAGTCTGGTGTAAAAAAATGCAATGTGCTTAATGTTTGTTCATTTGTGTTCAAATATAAGTTCTCTTTTTGGTTGGCACTCCGTCCAGGGTGTATCCTGCCTTGATGCCCGATGATGCCTGAGATAGGCACAGGCTCCCTATGACCCTTGGTAGTTCGGATAAGCGGTAGAAGATGAGTGAGAGTGAGTGAATGAGTGAGTGAGTGAGTGAGTGGAGTGAGTGAGTGTGAGAGAAGTTCTCTTTTTTATTCCGCAACCTTTAAATCTGTTGCTCAATTTTGCTCATTTATCTGATGCTTTTATTACAAAAAAAAAAACATACAATTAAGGACCCAAATATATTAGCCAAAAGCCCCACTTCCAAGAGGAAATCTGCCCACTGCCAAGAGTTTTTTGTTCTAAAATGCACATGTCTCGCTTCTTTTTTCATATTTTCTTAGTGACTTTATGTGAATTCATCTCGGACATAAATATCTGTCCACATCCCTATTAAGCAGTAAGACATGGAGGGCTGAAATACTACAACACTACATAATACTTGGCCGGCACTACATGTTTTAACCTTGTTTTCTAAAACTTTTACAGCCTTCAGCTTTTGAGGCTACATTCATTGGACTTTTTTTTTTTTTTATCAAGTAAACCTATTAAATCTGTACAATGACAAATGTAGCCCACCATGCATTAGACCCAATCTACTCCATTTATTAATAGAAAGATAGCTGACGATGACATGGTAGAGATTGTCATGCTGGCATGAGTATATCAGACACAGCAATATTGCTGGTATTGACTTATCTAGAGGGCTCACATTTTTCAAGCTAATTTTTCAGAGCTTTATTTCCAGCCCAGTGGTTTTAGTACGGGTGTTGGTGGAGATCTGTGGTTTGGTTCACTTTAATCTCAGCAGTGTTTCTATGACTGATTCACTTATCCCAGTGCCCTTTCTCTACTGAGGGTGTTCCATTACCCAATAAACTGTGGTCAGTGGGGTGCGTGGAAACAGAGCGGCTGTAGTCTATATTGTCGGTATACCTGAGAATATATACACTATATGGCTACAAATTGAAAGCGCAAAATTGTAAAGATTGTAAAGAATTTTCTCTTCACTAGAGCTAAGGAGCACAGCTATGTGCTAGCATGATGATGCTCCTGTGCACAAAGCAAGTTACATGAAGACATGCTTTGACATGATTTCTGTGGAAGATCTCGAGTGGCCTGCACAAAGCCCTGTCTGACCTGAACCCCACTGAAGACCCTTTGGGATGAACTGGAATATTGGCTACATGCCAGGTCTTCTTGCCCAAAAACACTGACTGACCTCACTATCACTCTTGTGGCTGAACAAGAAAATCTCAAGAGCCACGCTCTAAAATCTAGTGGAAAGTCTGCGTAGAAGGATGTATGTTAAACATAAATTGGGGAACAAATTCTCAAACGAGATCTTCAAAAACGTCAACACGCGCGGGCCTCCTCCGAAACTATTGGAACGGAAAGGTCAATTAACTTGTTTTTGCTGTAGAATAATCTATAGATCAAAAGATGAATACTGTATGTGAAGAGTGTTAAGAATTTCATCTTTTATTTCCTGGTTTTTAAATAAAGGCTTCTATGTGTTTTTATGTGCATAGTACAACATAGTACATAGCACATTTTATTTCCGACCACTATATCAGACCCAAACAAAAATACCGGACCATGTGACTGACGGGTGTTTCTTCTTCCCCAGGTGTTATTGTTTAAACAATATATAACTCTGAACACCTACTTTTGGTTTTTGACTTCTGATTTATTATCCTTCATATTCGAACCCAAATATCTTACCACAAACAAATGAATTGGCCTTAACTGTAAGCCAGTGTAATATATAATGTCGAAGACGAAAAGCAATGTCTGGCAATATTTGGCTGCAGAAAGGGTAGAATCAGCAGTATAAAATGTCTTGAGGCAAATTTTATTTTACACACATGTGGACAGGGGTGGGGAGTCAGATATATAGCTCGTGGGATAAATAGAGGGATAAAATACATTACATTTCTGATAATACTCAGTTTGGGCTATCAGGTTTGCAGATTAATCCCTGTGTACATTAGAAGCACTTGCAGCACAATGCATCAGTTCCCTGGTGCTTTTCACCAGATTCATGAAAGTATTTTTATTCATTGTTTCAGTAAATATAATGTGCAAATAGCAGTACTGTCATATTAATGCAAACACTTATTTCCCCTGTGATCGATTTCTAATGCCTTCGTTTAGATATTTAACTCTGCATTACTTAGAACTTTAATTCTAAAGAAGTTGAATTGAAATTTTTAATGACATCAGAGTGTAGGCTGCTGCATCATAGTGTAAGGGTGAAATATTGAGCTGATATTCAGGAAACATTCTGTTGTGTGTTCCGTTTCTGTTCTTCCTTCTGTTCAATCTCACACATACAGTACAGTAAACGTGTACACCACCGCCAATAAGAATAAAGAGTAAAGTAAATCAGTGAGGAAAAAAGAACTTGACTGCAATTCATTAAAAGCAATTATTTTCTATTCTAGTGGTCAATTGAATATCCACTCATCCGTTCCATTTACTCTTATATATGTTCAAATAGTAAAATGAGGCAAAAGGAACATTCCTATTGAGAAAATATCTAATGTGTGTGCTGGTTCGTCTCATGTAAAGTCATAAGGAATAAAATGCCATTTCATTGAATTAAAAAAGCTTTTGATTTCTTACGAATCTTCAATTATGAGCCAATTTTCACATATACATATTCACTCGTACACCACAGCTAATGTAGAGAGATAGAGTCTAAGATTAGACAAGACCCTAAGAAGTATAGCACTCATGAACACAAGGGCTTGGGACATGAGTGGAAAAAACTGCTCATGCTATATTAAGCTCCCACACACTCAGCACCTCAGCACATTCAGCATGTCAGAATTCTTCGAGCCGAGCACACCCCCTGAATCCTGAGCCCACTCTAACCTCCACTGCCAGATTCTGTTAAGCCGCTTGCTATTCCCCATTGCTCTGCTCCCAGAGGCAGGAAGTGGGAAACTGCGCCCAACAGAGACATAATGAGGGCAAAAAAAGGGCCAGTCAGGGTATCATATGGCAGACTGTTGCAGGATATGTAGATTCCCTGGAGGAAAGATGAATGAAGGGCTGTGGCTTGTGTCGAGTATCTCTGCTGTTTATTGTTACTTTTTATTTTGTAGAATTTTACTGCTCATCTACCTGTATAAAAATAAAATTCTCTCTCTCTCTCTCTCTCTCTCTCTCTCTCTCTCTCTCTCTCTCTCTCTCTCTCTCTCACTCACTCACACACACACACACACAACATTAATAACGTTTTATATATATATATATATATATATATATATATATATATATATATATATATATATATATATATAATGTTAAAATAAATAATATTAATGGCTATAATAATGCTATACCTTCAGCTGAATATAACACTAACATTTAAGCCTGTAAACAAAATTAAACTTTTTGAATCCTTATTAGTTTATTAAAAAAAAGCTTTATTTTTTGCAGGTAAAAAGGATTGTGGGGCCAAGAAAAATGTCCCCACTAAGACATAAAAACATGCTGTACCGCATGCACGCACACACACACACACAAATTACCCTAGTTCCTGTGTGTTTTGCGGTTTGACTACCCACCCTCATTTTGTCTCTTTGTTTATCTTATTGTCACGTTTCTGCCTGTGTAACTTCTGGTTTATATATTTTACTGGAAATAATTTTATACATGTATATTTTTTATACAAAGGCACAGGCTAAAAAAATTAATGTTGTTGTCTTTGACAAGAAGCAATTATTTCTTCTAGAAACCGTAGCCTAATAATTGGTGCAATGCATGAATGAAACTAACTAACTAAATGAACTTAAGGCTTAACCTTGAAAAACGTCTTTGATAGTTAATTGGAACTCAATTTTGACGACTCTAGACTTCATCTCGAATCTAATCCTGGCTGTAGACTTATTCTGGGCTTAACATTTGTGATCTTCTCTACAGCCCTACGTTATACTACATAATTCTGAAATTATTAAGCAGTATCCATGAACTTTCATGGCACTGCATCGATTGCTGGGAAATTAAAAGTTAAAGCATACAAAATACAGATTTGTTTTTTTTAAGGGTGGGAGGATGTAGAGGAGTCACTAAAGCTGTAGTGAGTCTTTTAAGGCAAGCACAAGACTGTGGTAGGTTTGAGAAGAAAAAGTTGAACGTCATGTGTATGTGTGTGTGTTTAACCCTATTAAAACTTGTACTTCAATATGTTTTGTAATCATAGAACGTCAGTGAAGTTTCAGTATTTTACACTTGTTTATAATGCCTAGGTGTCCAATAGTATATCAGAGAAACAACTTTTTCTTACCATGTATCTTGGTAAATGATGACAGGTGTCTGGCTCTACATTTAGATGTCCCTTCATAGCCAAGTCTTGGTGTAGTCTCTGGTGTACAGTAGTAATGCGTTTTGTCTACTTCTGGTGTGTCATTTTTATAGACACTTCTGTTTCTAAGAAACACCTGTACACCTTCTCATGTATGCGGTTATTCGGTTATTCAATCATGTGGCAGAAGCACAATGCGCCGCTCTTAAGTGTCTTCTGAATTTTATAGTTGAACTGGAACTCATTTGCTTTCCCATAGCACTTTAAGAACAGTCCACTCAGCACTTAACTCACTTTCTTATACAGGATAAATGGTTATAGGTGTGTATGTGTGTGTGTGTATGTGTGTGTGTGTGTGTAGACAGAGATAGAGTGTCTGTAAGTAGCCAGAACATAAAGAGCTATGCATTTGGCTGTTCTGAGGAAGCTACAATAAAACGTACACTTCATAAAAATCAATTATTTAAAATGAAATATTTATAAGAGTGTGTGAAAAATAGAAGAGGAATAAAAGCCCTTCTATAAATCTGCTTGTGATTCATCGGCTGAGGTTCAGAAGATCATTCGAAATATCAATATGAATATTTGTACACCTTTATCTAAGATCTACTCACTTACATATGAGGAATTTCAGACAAAAGCAAGCAGGAAAACAAACAAATCATTAATCACTACAAAATGAATTGCCCTTCATCTTTTTTCTATCAGCATTTCTATTGATCCTTGTGGCTCTTACGTTTTTTTTATTGCTTTTGGCACACAGCCAATCAAAAGATTTTCAGGATAGAGATGTTTTTCCTGCTAGCTGGTACAACAAATACTTTAATGTCATTAACCACTGTATACTTTACCTTTACCTTTATACTTTATCTTTTAGCTTTTATTCCGCTGTGCTTATATGACGATGTGTTAAATGGCATAGAACATTTCATAGTGCATTTCATATCAGACCACCCAATTTCACAGAGTAAGAATTTCATTGTATGGTGTAACAGATGATGTAATAGACAGTTTGCTGTACATATGACAATAAACTCCAAAAAATCGTAAATTCTGAATTTTTAGGCAAGCAAAAATATTGGAACTTGTACTTGACAGGAATTCCTTAGATTGATTGTTGAAACAATGAATAGCTGTGAGGACTGCATTTGTTTTTAAAAAATGATAAGCCAGCATGAAGATCAGAGAGCTGCCTATGGGAGAATAGAAAGGCATTTTGAAGCTATGAAAAGATGGGAAATCAATCAGAGGCTTTGCATTAACAGTGGCCATAGTCAGTGCAACAGTTTTCGATGTCCTGCAAAAGAAAGAAACCAGTGGTTTACTGAGCAACGACACGGGACAGGTCAACCAAAGAATACAACAACCGGTGATGATACAGTAGAAACATTAAGAGAACTGTGAAGAAAAACCCCAAGCATCAGACACCGATCTCTCCAACAACCTCCACAAAGCAGGGTTGAAGGTTTCGCTATGCACCGTTCAAAGACGTATTTTTAGTCACCAAACTACAAGATGTAATCCACTCATCAGAAAGCCAGATTGGAATTCACAAATAAATACAGAGATGAGCCACAAAAGCTCTGGAACAAAGATTAACCTCTTTCAAAGTGATTGAAAGGCCAAAGTATGAAAATAAAAAAGGATTTGCTCATAATCCAAACCATACAAGCTCATTTGTAAAACATGGTGAAAGTAGTGTCATGGCTTGGACTTAATGGAACAGGTTTACTAATTCTTACTGATGATGTAACTCATCATGGTAGCAGCATTTGTCTGCCAATTTACAGTTTACCGAAATTAATTAGGAGGAACATGGCAATGCAAGACAATGACAGTGCAAGACAGCAAGACAACGAACCAAAACACATTGGGAAAAATATGAACGGTTTTAGACTGAGCCAAGTCAATCACCTTAACACAAATGAGCAGCATTTTACCATCTAAGGGCCTTTTTACACCTGGTCACTTCATGTGTTTTCTCTGATCCAATAGCTATCTGATTTGTTAAAACTGTTCCATTTATATTAGGCCACATAATTGCGTCTCGGCAAATCGGATATCAATCCGATCTTTCTACTCCCGCCCAAAATGCAAATATATTTTACCTCATTTCCGGGGTAATTGAAATGGAACACGCTTTGGTGTATGCGGTTGCTACAAAAAGCAGCAATTACTGTTTGCTGCATTTTCGCTGGAGGCAGCAGTGCATTTTAAGACCCAACAAGACACCTGGGTGAAAAAAACGGAGCCAGCACTGATGGGAAACCATATTTGTTTCTGGCGCGATGCACGACTCGCGAGTCACCTGCGAGTGACATACTTCCGTTTGGGAGGTGTATAGCGCTGACGTATGTGTCTTGAACAACCACATTCATTTACACCTGTCCAGTTTCATCTGAAATGCGTCCCAGACCTCCTCCTGAAGTGGTTTGTGCTATCGGATTTATATCCGTCTCCAAAACGTTTCCGAGGGCATTTACACCTGGTCTTTTTACGATCGGATAGCTAACCGATCACAGAAAACGCATGAAGTGACCAGGTGTAAAAACCCCCTAAATGACAAGAAAAGCATATTTATATCATCAATGATCTATGAATAAAGGTTTGGAACTTTGGAGCTTAGAATATTTTGGTTGGGTTGAAACCCAAAAATCTATTGCTGCTATAGAGTGAACATATTTTATTATATTCCCAGCTATTTCTGTTCCTTGAGGCACATAATCCTCCACCATTGCTTCTTTTATTTTAAATATTAAAGACGGTTCTTTCAAGTTGACAACAAAGAAAAGAAAATAAGGACCCGGGCATGTGTCATCATACACTGCTTTGTCGTTTGTTGGCTATGTTTTATGTATCACCTTTCTTTTTGTTTCCACTGTTGCTTACTGTTTGTACTGTAAATTTAGGTGTACTATGTGTCTGATGATTAAAGTCTATAAATCTGTATGCATGTGATTTTAATAGTGTGATGTTTTCCATGGTCAAAAATGGTCAATTTCTCGTCTCTAGAGCTCGATCTCTCCCATTGCATGAGTGCGCAGCCATTGGAAAAGAGGACGTTTATAATCATGTAGTGAAAGTAAATTTTGCCAATGTTTTGGGGATCTTCTTTCCTTGCAGAAGGATTTTTCATGTAAAGTATAAAACGCTTTGAGGGTGCAATAAAGATGCCTGACACAAAGAAGAGCTACTGTAACTACCCTGTAGTTGAGTATGTTCCAATAACAAAATCACTAAGTGTCTTATTCCACACATATCTACTGTAAAAAAATAATAATTAATTATTAATGTACATGTAAAACAATTTAGGCATTTATTTACACACATGTAAAGATATAAACAGCAATAGACTTTTTGCCCTGTCTTGATG
>NC_083469.1:18981190-18993690 GCF_030014155.1 Tachysurus vachellii
GAGCAGCACCCATTAGCCACATGTTGTCTTTTAGCATCTAAACACATAATGGTGACATGACATTCGTTATTAATAATTCATAAATAATTAATAAATCATTTCCTATCAGTTGTACACTATGCCAGTTTGACCCAAATGTGCTTTTTGAACATCCCGTTCCAGTTTTATTCCCCCTTTCCTGGTAAGACTTTCCACTAGATCCTGAAATGCGTCTTTGGAGATTTGTGCTCATTCAACCACAAAAGCATTAGAGGTCAGACACAGAAGTTGTCATCCCAAAGGTGTTTGTTCGGTGGGGTTGAGGTCAGGGCTTTGTGTAGACCAGTTGACCGAAAGCATACAAAGATATTCTACACAGTTTGGGGAAGAACCACATATGGATGGAATAATCAGGTTTCCACAAACCTTAAGCCATATATATCATGCTTTTATTTAATATCTAAAAGCACTTTCAAGTGTATGTGTATTAGTGTTGAGAAATCATCAGTAAGTAGTGATATACTACAAACTACATAGTCATATAATCATATACATATTCTACACAGTGTCTCATAATACTACTGCTCAATATGAATATGATTTAGACATCAATTTAATGAACTAGAATTTTTTCCATGTAAAAATAGACCCCTCCATACCAGGGATCCCCTGGAATTCAGTTTAATCTGTCTTTATAATTAAACAGAATATTTAGCAGGTGTGTTTGTCATGGATTTGAATTTTGTAGGAACATAGATTTCCAGGCATCGTGTTAGCTGCAAATGTTATAACTATTATGCTACAAACTGAAATGTAATTTATTGTCATTCTCAAATGGCTATTTCTTTGTTTGTGTATAAGCTATCGAATATGTCACAGACACTGTATGTAAGAATGATCACATAACCAGGCAGCACGGTGGTGAAATGGGGATCCTTACAACTCCAGGGTTCAGTGTACATAATTGAGACATGCTCAGATCTCAGCATTAGTTCTCACCCATATCACTGTCAGGTTTCTGTGCATGCAAAGTTTAGCATTTCCCCCTGTGTTCACATGAGTTTCCACAAGATTCTCTGTTTACCTGCAAGTGCAAGACATGCAGATAGGTGTACTGTATCTGTATTTTTATATACCGTAACCCAAAAAAGTTATACTCAATTCTTTTTGTCCTCCAGTCACTTTTCTTAAAGTAGCAACAAAATATTATGTTCACATCTCAGATGTTGTGTGTTCTAAATAAGGACCATCAATCTTTCCCCTATCATGATGATATCCACTCTTTTCCTGCTTAGTGACCCCTCCTGTCACAAGAGATTTCTCGTGTAATCCTTTTACAAAGTCTATCACACAAAACTCCATGGTCCGGACCAAAAATTGACACTTTCAAGGCAACGCGCAGAACAGAAGATATTTCATTCCATGCTCTACCACTCATCAGAACACTTTTTTACTTTTTTTTCCAAGCAGTTCAATTTATTGAAAGAGGCCATGTGAGAAAGAGGGGAATGATATGTAAATTATAAATGAGGTCACAATCTGATAGAAGTAGCGGGCAGGCATGAAGATATCAAGGTAGAACATTCTGAGGTACAATGTTGACGGCAAAAATTTCTACGTGGTAGATAAAAACAACCAGAGAAAGACTCTCATTTTTATCTGCTATTCATAAACATGCACAGATGTCATTTATATAGTAATAACCAAAGGAACAGTTTCTCGTTACAGTCAGTCTCAGTACTGTATAAGACAGTAGCTGGATATGCTGTAGAGTTACTAAAATCTCTCATGTAATCCTAAAGCATTTGAGTGATGCATTTCTTTCAGCTGAAACAATGGAGTGATTAATCACTAAATGAATAATGTATTAGACTATGTATGTGCATATGTCTTTTTCCAGAGGCTTTATTAACTAGACATTTATCCGAAATTATACGGTCGTATAATTCTGAGCACAGCAGTGATAAAAGAGAATGTAATTTCTTTCATTTGATTGGGCAGAGTCTTCATTAGTGCTCTCGGAGAAGAGTATAATCAGCTCTATAAAACCTAATAATAATATCCATTTAAATGAGATCCAGTCATGCTGTTTTCATAAGGTCTACTATTATGACTTCTTATGTCTTCTTCTTTGACAAAGTGCCTAATAATCACCATTTCATCAGCATCAGGGCATGGACATGTGTATTCAAATCAAGTACAGTGAGACGTGTATTTTGAGTCATGTTTGTAAAACCCCAGTGTTGATCTCAGTCGGGAAATCAAGGAGTCTTCTGAGTCTCAATTTCTTTGCCACAGGCAAAGAGGGCATGAAGGACATACATCTTGTGCACAGATGCTCCTCAGTCACTGTTTCGTTGTAGAATCTGGTCTAGAAGTTTCTGTGAAGGGAGAAAAAAAAAAGATCTACAACAGGTAATCTCTTGTTCACAGCTGATATCTACTCTTTGGTTTGGCAATGTAAAATACAGTTTACCCAGAATTCTCTCTGGTTCTTTCCTTGTATGGTTATCTCCTGAAAGGCAATGATAACCTGCTATCAGTCCACCCACTGTGCTGCACATCATGTCTTTTCCCCAGTGCAGAGTTGGTTTTTACTCCTTTGACGGACATCCTGTTCTCACTTATCTCCCATTCTGCTGCTAGTCAAAGCGCTGCTGTTTAATAATACAGAAAACTGAACATCGCACATCCCAAAGGAGACTACAATAAAATCTTTTCATTTCCATTCTGAGTTATTCAAAATAATGTTTTTCCTGCAGTTAAACTTTATTGTATCTTCCAGGAAATGTTCAGGGATGTAGTTGTGATTCAGCTTTAGATGCACTGCAGCATAAAGCATTTGTCTCGTTTACTGCTGCATTGTTGATTCCAGCTATCTGATTTCTCTGAAGAAAAATGTGCGATTGGGTGAAGCAGAACATTCGTTTCAAATATCAATAATATGCGCCAAATAAAAATTTGAACTCACTTAAGCTTCAAAATCACCCAATGAACTGGTATGAGTTTAACTGCTTGCATTATTACAGTACAGTACATTTTAATATAAGTCTTCAAATTGTCCATGTCTCATTCATGTGTCTTCGTTAACTATTTTACTCTAGTTGTTTTATGAAAAGGTATAAAAATATTTTCTCATATATTGTAATTCTAATGCTGTAAGAAGCCTTTTTTTAAATTTGAATGCTCCCACAACATCATGCGATACAGGCCCTACCAGTACAACCAGCAGAATATCAAGATATTTTAGTCATACAAACAGGGATCTATTTTTCATCATGTCTCCTGAGAATTGGGATGCCATGTTGTAAATGTAGGAAGTATGTTTTGTATTTGAATTGTCTCATATACTGACAGAAGTTCTAAGTAAAACCCCTACAATCACAATCAGAGCTAACATGAAGAGTGTCTAGATCACAATACAGCTGTTCATCATATTCCAAGCATCTCAGAATGACACACTGTGCCCACCCGCTGCTCTAACTATATTTACATACGAAGGTTTAAACAGAGATCTCAGATCAGCACTCACACTTTAAAAAGTTTGATACGCCCCTAGACCTGGCATTCGTGACACTCCTGGCTAGTGTGGATGAGAAGAGTTTCAGCCTGTCTCTTGCCTGAATGATCACACAGCCGTCACTGTCACGCCGAGTTGTAGCTCTTATAGCAAGCTGCAGGGAAGACAGTGAAGCTGACTGTGTATGATAGAGCTTAGCTCTCTGAGGATCTGATGCTTATTAAAGCACTGCAATGCAAGAGGCACTCCCATCAGAAAGTCCATCTACAGAGCTACCTGTCAGTAGGTACATCAGAGTGGTACGGTTCTCACTGACACTCAGCATCAACACAGAGAGAGATGGGAACACACACACCACCTCAAATCAGTGAGAGCTGTCATTCATTCATTCATTCATTCATTCATTTTCTACCGCTTATCCGAACTACCTCGGGTCACGGGGAGCCTGTGCCTATCTCAGGCGTCATCGGGCATCAAGGCAGGATACACCCTGGACGGAGTGCCAACCCATCGCAGGGCACATCTTTGGACCGGGGGAGGAAACCGGAGTACCCGGAGGAAACCCCCGAGGCACGGGGAGAACATGCAAACTCCACACACACAAGGTGGAGGCGGGAATCGAACCCCGACCCTGGAGGTGTGAGGCGAACGTGCTAACCACTAAGCCACCGTGACCCCAGCTGTCATTCAGTAAAAATAAAATAAAATAAAACAAAACAAAACAAAACAAAACAAACAAACAAACAAACAAACAAATAACTAAATAAATAAATCACTGAATGGGGTCTAATTAATTCAGAAAGCAAAGTCGAAGACATCAGGAGGGATTCATTTTAGTGCAATATTGACCTCTGCTGGTCATTAAGGAAAATGTTACACAATTAAACTTGACTTCTTCCTTTTTGAGTTTGGTTCCTCTTAAGCTCTCTTCTTAATATCTGTTCAGGGACTTTTTCTTTCACACCGTTGTCTCTTGCTTGCTCATTGGGGATAAATATAAATTTAAATGTAAAATTTCATTATGTATATTCTGAATTTTTATATTCCTGTAAAACCACATTTTACCATTTCTATTGTTAAAATAGTTAAAGTTAAACTGAAATGAATTAAACTAAAACTCAAGGTTAATTGAATTATTTGGTTATAAACAGCACCTTGCATAATTTTTTTTTACACATTATAAAAAGTGATTGCATATTAGGGTTATAATGACTATGTATAGTAGTATTATTTATGAATAATATATCTGGATCCATCCATTTTAAAATGGAACCATCCCATTTAATCCATGCAAAAAAAATCATAAATCAATTATTATCAATAAAGGACAATCTACTAGTGTTTAAAAATGTATACATTTGAAATAATGTATAAGTAATTTAGATGTCATTCTGATACTATTAATAAAAGTCCTTGTCTACATGCTAAAACAAAAATGATCACAACCCAGAAGATTCTGTTGTATCCTCAAATATCAACGCAAAACTGGATCACACCATGTGGAAGCCTGAGGTTTAAACCCTTAAATGGTATAAGTATTGTTAAAACGTTAAATTATTTTTAGTACGATCAACTGACATCAGAGATCACATCCACCAGTGTGCGATAGTAATATGATCTCAATAACAATACACCTGTTCCTGAAAAGCCCAAGAGTCTCTTAGAGAACTTAGAGGACAGTTATTGATCAAGTTTTGATTCTAAATTGTATCCCAAAGTAACTTTTAAACATCATATAGCACAAATGCAAAGAATATGGCAGAACCATGACTCTAGAGGAGGCAAGAAGGGCATTAATCAGTAACACTCAACAGTGAGGATCACATAACAGATTTTTATGAAGGATCTCTGAGTGATTCTAATTTAAAGGTTGCAAGGATGAGCCAAAGATATTAACACAGACCTTCCTCAAACTGGTGACATTATCAAACACCTAAAGCAGCTCAGTCCCAAGTGAAATCACACCACTCAACATCTGCCAATATTCTGTATCAATGCTGAAGATTTTCACACATACACAACCTCAGATCCACTTACTGTAAGACTGTCGCTGATGCTGTCACTCAACACAACAGCAAAGTAGGTTTTCTCTTGAAGTGAATATGTACAGTATTACACATGCAGTCTGCATTAGTAAATAATTCATGTTTCAGCATAATTCACAAGTCGGCTGCCCGGCTCGACTTTCATCAAATAAATAATTACTGAGCTGTTTGCTCAACAATGTAGAAGTACTAGGAGGTTCTTTGCTATTGTCATAATTAGCAGCTCTACAACATAATAGCAGTAAAGTAAGTTGTCTCAAAGTTGATCTCACTGTTTCACCTGACTTTTTAATGCCCTTTTCCCTGGACAATTGCGTTTTCATTTTGCCCTTTGATTTACCCCTGTCTTTGTTCTTATCACATTTTGAAGCCGTTCCAGCAGCTGTGCCCTTTCCCAAGTTCACTCAAGCTTACACAATCGAAAAGTTTTATAGCTCTAATAACAGCTCCTACACTCTAGGCTACATAAAAACCTGGCTGAGTTGAGTTTACTGCAATCTGTGCCCCATTTGGATTAAAGTGGGGTGCTATAGGCAAGGCTTTAATATTGCTTTGTATCACATTACAGTGGCATAGACAAAGTCTGAAATATTTTCACTAAATATCACTGAACTTTTTCATAGACTATTTTTGACTTTACCGACGATACTCTGTTCCTCTTACAACCGTTCTGATTCTGATTTCCAAAACAAGAACATTATAATCAATCCCAGAATTATTGGCACTGTTAATAAAAATGAACATAATAAAAATAGTTCAGTGATTTTGACCTTAAACACATTGTAATGTGGTGTCTCAATTATTATATGACTTTTATTATATGACAACTTCGTTCCCTTTTTAAACATAAAATTAAGTTTTCTGAAGGTCACTGGTTTCAAAATGTTTTCCAACCCCATAAATAAAATCAGTAAATCCTGCCTAAAGAGCTCAGCAAAGAACCATTGCCTGTAAAGTCTATCCAGGCGAACGACACTACAAATTCAGACATTGAGACAACCATTTCAAAACCTTTGTATGTGTGTGAGCACAGGATTGACTTTAAAGCTGCTACATTGAGTAATGAGTTAATAAAGATGTATGTTAATACATCAGAATGTTTGAGGAGGTTGATGGGAATCACCGCTCTAACCTTCTTAAAGACTTCAGCTTTCAGTCTGTTGGTTTCCAGCACCAGCCTTCTTCTTTCTTTTTCTTTCTTTTTGGTCACCTCAGGCAATTTGTTGTAAATCCTACACAAGAGAATATGTGAAACTGGGAAAGAGAATATAGATAACAAGATCATAGCTTTTAAATATTTGCTTCCCTCCTGATACTGAGCGTGTTCTAAGACTACATGTTACTTTCATGTTTATGATGTTCATGTAGTTTTCTTCTGGAAAACATCCTTTCATCTGTTAAATGAGCTCCCTTACACAAAATAAGAGATTCCTCTCAAACGCAGCAGTCAAAGACTTTGTTCTTTAATTACAAGACATATAAATGATGAAAGAAGTTTTTGAGTAGTTTTTCAAAATGTGGATATTTTTGCCGATCCGTTTTTTAACTATAGCTATTTACAGTATGTTATGTTCAAGTTCAAGCACAGCAAGATAACAGATGTATTTGATATAATGTACAATATTAAATTTTGTCACTTCGTACTTATGAATGCTTTGCTTTTGTTCTTTAAAAATGTTTCCCAAAGTAGACTGTAAACTAATTATATATACAGTACACACTGTGCTGGATTTGCCATAGGCAGGGACAAACGAGAATATTTAATGACCCTACAAAGCCATTGTGTAGATTTCACTGGTAATATCAAGTGCTTTATTTTAGTAGTCACCCAAATCCCCCCAGAAACAAAAAACACACACCCAAAAGAGGAACATGATGAAACACATAAGAGTGTTTGAAATTAAATTAATTTATTAAAGGAAATAGGACTTGCATCAACTATTCTACACCACAGGTCTAGTATATGTTAGATAGTTAGATATTTTTTCCTTCATTTAATGAAACAATCGTTTAAAAACTGCAGTTTGTGTTTCCTCGGGTTATCCTTTTGTTTGATACAACATTTTTTATGAAGGTTTGAAGCAATTAACTGTGTTAAGTATACAAAAGTAAAAGAAATCAAGAATCAGAAAATACTTTTTTTCATGGCACTGTACATATGTGGACGTTGTGCAATAGGTTGTCATTTGTGTATGTACGGACTAACCGTCTAGAACGGAGCTGCATCTCTTTGCCTGAGATTACTCGTTCCTTGGGTTTAAACAGATTATCTATAGGGAAGATTCAGAAAAAAATACAGAAGTGAGTCATTTTAAATGACATTTGTCACAACATCCTAAGATAACATCATTTTCAAGCAATTTTCCACATTGCCATGATTATAATTCTAACAATACTCACAAACAACTGCATGTATCAATAAGAAAATTATGTAGTTTATAAAAGTTCAATTAGAAAAGATCTATTTAGGTTTTTTTTGTTTGTTTTGTTTTTTTTAATGGCTGTAAGTTCATATGATGACCGACAGGTGGCATGAATCAGCTGATTTAGTGACGGGCTCAACGTCTATTTCAGTATTTTTCAGATTCTGTGAGAAAGAGCTCACACCAAAACATCTCAGTTCAGCCTGAAAGCAGCTTAGTTCTACTAGGGAAAACATTTAATCTCTGTGAAGGCCTCAAGTAATACTTAAAAATGATCAAATTAGTCAGCATGAGTAGAAAAAGGAGCCTTTATTATTGCCACACATACATACAGTATAGTGGCATTCTTTTCTTCTCATATCATAGATTAGGAAGTTTGGGTCAGAGCAGAGAATAGTAATGTATGGTGTTTTCTTTAAGAGCACAGAGTATTTCTTTCTAAAGTTTTGCTGCATAGAATTAATCTACTTAAAGTGAACAAGCACACTGTGATTGAATAGAATATAGCCATAGGTTTGAGTTTGTACTTACTGACGTGAAAAGCATACAGTATAATACGCCATATACTGTGTATGCAATGGACTAGATCAACTTATGCATTCTTTAGTATTGTATCTGGTTGTTCTGTTGGGATTAGGAATCCAAAGTGTAAAAACAAAAACAAAACAAAAAATGACTCACAGAGATTCACTGCAGCATTTGTGCAACTGCAGAATTTAATGTCTGCAGCAGCATTGCTGCTAGTGCCTTACTGCAATATGGCTGCTATAGCAACCAAGCATGCTTAAAGCAAATGTACCATGATTAACATGTTTCTATGGTAACGGTGACATGCTGTCTAGTTTAATCCTGAATGATTATATCTGCAATGTAATGCATTATCTGGTAATAATGTGGATATACATTCTTGATAAAAACAAGATCTCCATCACTGGGCTGTTGCTTGGCTATGACTTCAATACTCCAAATAATGGATCAGTGAAATCCTTTGTAAAAGACAGGCTTTTTTTTTTAATTCCCTGCTAACAGCTAAATAATGCAAGAGACAGATGACACCCGGAAGACATCCCAAAAAGTACAGACATACTGAGTGACACAGACATGGTTGATTGTCCATTGTCCAAGGAAAGGCTCCACGCTCCCCTTGACCCTTTGCATGATAATCGGCAAAGAATTTGGATTGATGGATGGATGGATGGATGAATGGATAGATGGATGGATGGATGGATAGATGGATGGATGGATGGATAGATGGACGGATGGATGGATGGATGGATGGATGAATGGGTAGATGGATATACATACCATTTTGTGATAAATACCACCTATTTATGTACACTATATATTTTTTGGTTATTGTTGTACTTACAATGTACATAATGCACACATTTGCACAGCATAAATCCATTTTTTAGACATATTGTACTTTGTCTGTACAGCTGGCACATATTCCTATTTTGCACATACTATTCTTATGCACATAAATCTATCTATCTATCTATCTATCTATCTATCTATCTATCTATCTATCTATCTATCTATCTATCTATCTATCTATTATTGTGTATTATCTAATATTGTGTAGGTTCCCCATCTCCTGCCAAAACAGCACTAACCCATCAAAACATGGACTCCACAAAACCTCTGAAGGAGTGCTGCGGTATCAGCACGCCCTGAGGTGGGACCTCCATTGAGCAGACTTATTTGTCAACGCATCCTTTAGACACACATTCAGATTGAAATTTGGATGCCAAAAAAATACCTTGTTCTATTTGTCACAATTTTTGCAGTGTGATAGAGAGCATAATCCTGTCATTCCTGTAATAGGAAATACTGTTGGATTGAAGGGGGTTTACTTGATATGAAACAATGTTTAGGAAGGCGATACATGTCAAAGTAACTTGTTCAAGGGCCCAGCAGTGGCAGCTTGGTGGACCTGAGATTCAAGCTCACAACCTTCCGATTGGCAGAACAACGTCTTAAACAGTAAGCTACCACAACCCATAGACAGACAGACAGACAGGCAGACAGGCAGACAGACTGCCAAATAACTATTTTTACTTTATTCAACACTATCTTTACTGCATTATTAGAGAATTTCTGGCATGTTCAGTTTCATCTCAAACAAGCAGCACTGTGATCAGGCTTTCTCATCGATCAGGGAAATTGTTTTCCATACAATTTTGAATTGCTCACCTCTGTATCATACACATGCGTGACAAGTACAAATTTTCTCATGTGAGAAATGAGAAAATTATAATCATAGCTAATAAAATAGTAGCAACAGTAGTGCAAGGCAAATCATAGGTTTATTAATAGAATTAATATGCAGACTTAATACCACTACTGCTACAGGTAGCACTACTACTAATAATAATACTAACTTCTTCAACAAAGAAAGAAGTGTAGTGGTTGACATGGTGAAACCTTCTACATGTAGCTTTTTGTAAGTTTGTGCTCATTTAACATTTATGGAAGGATTCTTAGGTGGCAGGGTTTGGAAAGGTCAGTAAATTTTCCGCCACTGGAATGTTTTCAGGACAGAGCAGTTTGAGCTTTCTGATTAATTAGTCACATGACAAACTGTGCTTTTTTTTTTTTTTTTTACTTATTAACTCGAGTAACATTGAACGCAACCATAAACTGATAAAGTATGGTGTGATATATATGGTGTAAAAAATACAAAATACTTATGTAATAATGAAATAAACTGTCAGGTGGTAGCTCCAATTTTTATGTCGCAAAACATCACAGCTTCACTTTGGGCTACAAACATGGCCACTACAAACTCCAAATCCCAGCTATCACCAGCACTCCCATACACACATTTAATTGTTTTCACCTGTGTCTCTTTATGTACGTTTGGTTTAGCACTCTTTATAAACAGGTTTGTTTCTTCTCACACTTTCTGCAGTATACATTCTGCTCTCATGTTTTTGTGACGCTATTTGTTAACCTGTTTTTTGTCTTGGTGTGTTCCATCCTCTCGACTCTGACCTTGCCTAGCTATTGTGGACTGTACTGTACTTCCTATTTGACCTCGACACGGCTCTTTTTCTGATGTTTTTGGATTGTTCACTATTTCTGTTTTTCTACTTTTCCTAATTTGTTTTTATCAGTCTTCTAATAATTTACAATAGAAGCCTTTATTTTGTGACGTACATTATAGCACAGTAAAATTCTTTTGTCACATATCCCAGCTTTGGAGGTTGGGGTCAGAGCACAGGATCAGCCTTGATACAACATAATTCAACTTGATTAAGGGCGCTGCTCAAGACCCAACAGTGGCAGCTTGGCAGAACTGGGGCTCGAACCCCAACCCAGAGCCATAACCGCTTGAGCTTCCACTGCCCTTTGACTCCTTTGACTTCAATTTAAATCCTATTTTCCTATTTTTGTCATGTTTTTGTTAATAAAACTCCTACACTTGCATCCAGATTCCCAGCATCTGCCTTGTGACACTGATTTGCTTCACACCAACGCATCCTTGATATTTTTTCTCTAACAGCACACCTGTCACGATTTATTCCCTAACAAATCTTTAACAATTACAAACCATAAACTATAGTAAACTATAGTAAGTGTGCTAGATGTTCCTAAGAAGGAAAAAAACAGCATTCTGCATTCATACAGTATACAATTATAAGTAAATTAATTTTCTAAATGAAATCTTTTTGAAAGTTAATGACTGCTTGCTCTCAGATCTTAATGGGACCCTAATAGAGTGTTAGATTAAATGTAGTGAGACTATTAAGCCTATAGATAAAAGATTCATACCCAGTAATAGTATTAACTATAACACAGATATGTGGAGTGTTTTCTGAGTAGATTAAATTGGAATAAAATGGCAATAAAATAAAGTAATTTCTCAGTTCACGGAACCTCTAAACATCTCATGGCTCACTTATACAGTATATTTGTTAGAGTTTACAAATATATTTAAAATTGCTGTGTTTTGTTTGGCAACGTGCTTAGCACAGTGTTTATGATTCTGCATGCTACTATGATAAATGCTGCATATATAGTGTAAACTGGCGCAGTTTACAATACACATCCACCATTTAACAGCTACTTTAGTAAGCTTTCACCTACAGCCGGTGTCATACCACTGAGTGGGTGTGGCTTGGTGCGATTCTGTCTCTTATTAGTGGTCTTCAACAACATCATGGAACGTGCAGGTTGTAAGCCTCGCCTCTCTCTGGCCTTCTGCTCTAACTGGTGCACTCGTCTCTGAGAACGGAGGATAAAATCTGGCCGAAAGAGCTGTAAAGCCTCCTGTAAAGTAAAATAAATTCATGCATATTACAAATGCCTTTAAACCTGCATTGTTTTCATTTTCAGTATTCAGATGCAGAAGTAAATGATTAAATATTTATCATATTATCCCAGCAATGAAGAAAAAGTGCCACTGTCTGTACAGTTTTAGTGCTCCAAATATTTGTATCTGTATTCATTCAGAGATTTAATAAGAGATAAGCATGGCCTAAACTGGGAAGGTTATTTTTTTTGTGTGAATTAAACATGAATCCTACC
>NC_083469.1:18996190-19058690 GCF_030014155.1 Tachysurus vachellii
CTTATTGCTCTGTCTCAGTCCCCTTGGGTTTCCTTTTACACTGGATAACTATCTCTTCCTCTGCAATGCTGATTGGATTGATTCGACTCCTCTAATAAAGCACAGGGCAAAATCTAAACCTTCTTCAAATGCAAAACGATAGCTGGGAAATAAGGAAATAAACACGAAATAGTATTCCTCTTGAGATCTATACAGGCAACAACAGTGGGCAATCATTTCATCATATACACATGCATACACACATACAACTATCTGAAGAGAGTGCTTAGGTTGCTCAGGCCATCCCATTAAAAATGCATGAGGCACAATTCACAAGGTGACCAGGCAGGCAGGGTTTAAAGTGGAACTACACTGGCTAAGATATTCTGTGACGTGTTCAGACTGACCAATACCTCATTATCATCACTGATGGTATGAAAATGGAGGGAAAGAAAGTGCATGAGTGAGAAAGAGAGGCTCTGCTTGACCCCATTTGCAGGGACTGCTGCAAGAAAGGCAGCTGAGATCCTACCTGGGCCTTCAACGTGCCCCATTTGATTGCTCCACAGAGTCCCTGAGACATCATTAGCCTTTTCATTCACTCTGACCGCCTCTGAGGATGAGTGGCACCTTGCTCTGAATGGCAATGGTGATAAATTGGCTAGCTGCACCAGGGAATCAGAGCTGTTGTCACCCCTGGAAGTCCTGGGTTTGACAATGACCGTGTCAGCATGATGGGTCTTTTCTACTGTTCCATTACAATCTATAATATTTCGTTCAGAAGGCTTGAGCGGTTGTCTAGCTGCATCTTGTGGTTTCTCCAAGCTGGAGAACAATTGTAGCTTTGTAATGGATAGAAAGTGAGATGACCTGTGTACAGAATGCCTGTTGTCTTTTGGAATGCAGACAGGAATAGTGAGCAATTTGTAGAGGTAAAATGTAGAACTGGGGGACGGGCTTGAGAGAATTTCTAGGTGAACAGTAGAAGAAAAGGTGGGTCGTTTTGAGTGTGAGAAAGAAGTGTTTTCCTGGTCTACCTCATATCTTTTTCTGCACTCAGTCACCTTTACCATGGTTGCTTTGCAGCTGATTAGCACTGGGGAATCACTACACGCTTTATCATTCTTCACCATTGAGCAAATGTTAGTGGATGATGGGATCTGGTATGGGTGTTTCATTGGATTTGGAATTTTCTGAGTGGAAATGGTGATGGATATAAATCCAGATGAAGGTCTGCAACAGTGAATCTGAGTGTCAACTTGAGCCCAGCACATAGAGGGACCATCAGGTGATATGACACCCTTGGTTTGGGGTTTCTGCGGGTTGTTGCCACCGGTTGCTCGTAAGAAAGGGGCTGTGGTCTTCATCCACCGCTTGATGTCCTGCTTTCTCTCCCTTTGGCTCCTCAAACTTCTCAATACTGTGAGGGCATTTATTTGAAGGAGTGGGCAGGACTCCGTATACTCTACCTGCAATGTGTTAGAGTTTCAGTATTAGTGTCTCAAGGAATCAAATAAACAGAAACATTATACATACTGTCAAAATACACCCTGACCATCTACAATTAACAACAATCTAACACAATCTAACTGGAGGTAATAAACCAAATAAGCTTCTTTATTTGGAATGAACCTGGGCCATCTCCGAAGATTCTTATAATGAATCACACACAGATGGTTATTATAAAAACCTTTGCACAAATTTTAAAAGGGAGAAGTGCAAATAAAGTAGAGAATTCTCACTCACTCACTCATTTTCTACCGCTTATCCGAACTACCTCGGGTCACGGGGATCCTGTGCCTATCTCAGGTGTCATCGGGCATCAAGGCAGGATACACCCTGGACGGAGTGCCAACCCATCACAGGGCACACACACACACACACTCTCATTCACTCACACAATCACACACTACGGACAATTTTCCAGAGAGGCCAATCAACCTACCATGCATGTCTTTGGACCGGGGAGGAAACCGGAGTACCCGGAGGAAACCCCCGAGGCACGGGGAGAACATGCAAACTCCACACACACAAGGTGGAGGCGGGAATCGAACCCCCAACCCTGGAGGTGTGAGGCGAACGTGCTAACCACTAAGCCACCGTGCCACCTAATAGAGAATTCAAAATTTTCAAAATATATTTCCTGAAAAAAAAAAGTCAGTCATGTGGTCACAAGGACATTTCACCATTATCTGCTGAGCGTTATTAATCTACCCAGCCTGCATCTGGCTTTGATTTTCTTAACAGAGTTGCTGATTTGCAGAAAACGGCAGCCTGCATATGGTCTGTTTATTGTGGGAACAAACTTGTGGAATTCTCACAGACAAGCTCACTCTGTCAAAGTCTAAAACAATGACAGACAGAATTTATATAGCCAGTCTGGCACAAGATGTTGCCAAGATCATAACATCTTTCACCATTTTAATGAGCAACTTTAAAAGTGCACAGTTTGGGCTAGTTTACCAACGCTCTGCAGACATCAAAAGATTTTTTAATAGCAAGTAAGCAGAATGAAATCTAATAAAAGGGGAGACAGTGTGTCTGTGATGTACAGAACCATTTCTACTATCAGATATATTGCAAAGATATTGAGAAGGAAAAGAGATAAGTGGTACAGATAATGTCACACATCAGAAATGTGTGTGAACCATGGTGACCTTCATTCCCCAAACTTGGAGAAAATCATCTGTCTTTTCTGATGCTGAAGCAACTTTCATGTCTTTGTGTGGCTTTTGAAATGTAAGCAGCAAGGCTGGAAATTTTTACAAAGCCTGGTTAATGACAGGAAACACATCTGCTGTATCATATATGGGTCCAGATCGGCACAAAAAGAATTCTAGACCAAATGCTGGATGACCTTATTTTGTTGACTCTCAGTTGCCTATTACAGGGTCTAAAAAAATCACTAGATAGTAACCTGTGGCATTGAATGAGGATTGCCTCTTGCCTCTTGATCTTGTTTGAAACTATGTTGTTATTAGTATTATTCAAAATCTATGGTCACATGCAGCTGTTGCTGCCATCTCTACAAACTGATAGAAAGGAAACATTTTCTGAGTTTCTACTACTAACGCTACATTATATGCAAGCTATTTTTTTTAAATCACAGTATAGTCAATTAATATAACAGTAAGTTAATTAGAAAATCTGAAATGTTTATTGGTCAATTTATTTAAGACATGTACAGACACTGGAAAATAAATTACCGGCTGGTAAAGACATCAACAATCATTGCCTTTGTCTTGTTAGACCCAGTTGGATTATTCAGCAGGCATAATGAGACAATGAACAATTTCAGGTTTTGTAATTGAGAATTAATACAAAGGCATTGTCCAGGGATGAATACTGTTTTCTTTAAGATAGCTGAGCCTATTACAGTATATTAAAACATCATAATAATTTACTGTTAGTTACTGTAGCACCGTCAGATCTCTACAATGCAAATGATTATGAGAATTCTCACAAACCAAAGACCAAAAAAAGGCATACAACCAGAAACTGACCACACTTACCACACTGACTTGTAAATCTTCAATTTGGGAGTCCCATTAAGTTTCAAAAGAATTCTTTCAACATCCACCTAGATAATGATGCTCACCATATCACTCTTATATTGCATGGGCTTAGATGGAGTATGCAAGCTGTCTTATATGTCTTTTAACAGCTCTGTCCAAAAAAAAAGATCTTCTGTACACCAGTGTGTCTCCACCTGAAGATTGTAACAAGATATTTTGCAAACTAGCTTTCATCTGTCTCATATCAATTATTAATAAGTACAATTGCCAGCTGGTAAAAGTTTCAATGTACTAAGGTAATTGTGTAATTAAAGTATTGTTAAAATATTCATATTTAAAATCTTAATCACTTAAAAAAAAACACTTGAAAAAACACCACAGGTGAACCATTTTGGTCACATCAACCAAAACAATCAATTTGCACTGATTCTCCAAGCCTTTGAAACATCAAGTATTTTACTGTTTTGATCCATTATCATTAATTGTATTTCTTAATCACTTATTGATTAAATATTGTTTTCCTCAAAAATAAATTTCTATATTCAGAACCAAAAATTACCTATGCATTACATTACGAAACTTTTTGAAATAGTGACAATACAACAATAATAACAACAAACTTTTCATTTTGTTTTGTATTAATTATATAATTATATTATGGTGAGGATGGATTATGATATCTATCACAAATATATATATATATATATATATATATATATATATATATATATATATATATATATATATATATATATATATATATACACATACATATATATATATAGTGTGCTACCTAAAATAATTAAAAACAACATCATCATTTAATTAATGTTAGATCTAAGATGTAAGCATGGCAAGAAAATGCTCAGAAGCTCACAGTGGAAATATGGATCCTAAAGCTGTGAGGCAGTGCCGTAGTACACAGCTCTATTATCACAAGTTAACAGTTAAAATTAAGATGTCTAGTTGGTACCATAACCATTATAAATCTACTATGTGCAATCTTCCTTTCTTTATGGCTCATAAACTAGAGTAAAGGAATTATTATACATCTGTCTAAATACATTAATAAACACACAACATCATATACTTAGTAACCTTTGACTGTTATAAATTAATTTGAAGTTAGAATTGGTGCAACATTTTATATTAACTGCTAATGGACCAAAAAATAAATCTCACTGAATGACCTCACACTGTAATTCCATCAGACTGGTCCTCTTCTGTCATGCCCAACAAATGGTTTAAACAGGCATTAAATCCATATCCTGAGAGGCTGGCTTTTAAATGGACATCCGGTTAATGACAAATTATTTGCACGGCAGCCACCCATGCACTTTAAACAAATACCCATGCCAAGCCAAGCTTTGTACACACTCCAAACGCATTAATTCCCCCCACCCGAAATCCCCAGTGAAACAACTCATCATTTTTACTTTAGCTTTCAGTGAAGCACCAAAATACCCTGTGGGAGAGTGGAGCAGGCAGCCGTAAACAATTCCACTGAAAGAGAAAACTGTGGATTCTGTGCCAAAAAAAACTTTTTTTACTGGTTCTGCTTTATCTGTGTTTAACCAGTGAGGGGAATTGGTCAGATCTTGCTCTTTCTGTGTATTACTGTATGCTTTACCTGTCTCCTGAGTGTAAAGTGATAATATATGGTCTGTGCATCTGTAAAGGCAGATTACTGATCTGAGGAGATTGAACAGTCTGCACTATTGCCTGACATTCTGATTTATATTGAAAAAAGTATACTCATGTGACTTGTAAGGTTCTGCACTATTGACGAGCAGGTGAAAGAAATATTTGCACTGTTTCTAATCTGCTGTAAAGAGTTCTCACCTCATGAATGACCAGTAACTGAATGAAACAATTAGCTATCAATAATACTTTGAATTGTTAATAGTTTCATAAGAAGTGGCAATTACCTTGAAAATGAATATGCATGTCTTTAGGTCTTTCCTCTAAATGGCCATTTATCAGCTTTATATCTACCCTGTGCTGCATTATCCATGTGGGCAATATAAATTAATAATAATAATATAACCATTTCTCTTCCAATATTTTACCTCTAGTCAGTTCAATGCAGAGCAGCGTGCAGAGCACATAGATAGCTGCCTACAATCCAGTGGTTAATATGCTTGGAAACAGCTATGATTTAGATAAAGATGGAGTAAAATCATGGCAGAGGGGAACAGGAACTAGTCAAGGAAGCATCGCTTTTATAAATAAACATGTCCGCAGGACATTTAAAATGGCGTGTGGAAAAAAAACATATGAAGTGGGTCTCTGGTAAAGACATTTCAGTGTTATATTTTACACATAACAGTCACATATTCAATTTGCTTTGTTCTTTTGCAAGAGGGCAGTAGAATGTTAATGGACCTTGATCAAGGACCCAACAGCACCATCGTGGTAGCACTGAGATTTGAACTCACAACCAAAGCCCTAATCATTGAGTCAACACTTCCCTAATAAACAGAGCGTTCAAGAATCTTTGGCAAAATATTCTGAAACATCGAATGAGTCCAACTGCTGATGTTATTAAATTAAAATGCCTTCAATACTATAAAATCACTTGCTTATTTATGCAATTATCCAGACAGCCATACAGATGCAGATACAGGTCAAGAGCTTCAGTTTACAGTTACATTAAACATGACAATTGAAGTAGAAGATGTGACCTTGGTGACTTTGACATGGTCATAGGCATGGTATTTGGAGACTGAGAATGTTTTTAAGTTTGAGTATTTCAGAAACTGCTGATCTCCTGGGATTTTCAGTCTGTTGACTTTACTTCGAATGGCGTAGAAAAAAAACGCAGTGAGAGGTAGTTCAGAAGGCAGAAATACGTTGTGGTATGAGAGGGAAAAAGCCAGAATGATTTGAGCTGACAAGAAGTCTATAGTAACTCAAATAAGCACTCTTTAAAAAAGTATTTAAACAATTGGTGAGTAGAAGATCATCTCAAAATATGCAACATATCTTCAAGTGGATGGATACAGCAGCTGAATCCATCCATTCGGTTCCACTCCTGTCATCCATGAACAGGAATCTAAGGCTACCATGGGCACAAACTCACCCAGAGTGGGCAGATGAATCCTGGAAAATCTTCACCTGCTCTTTATCCAATTTCCATCTGCTGGTAATTGCTGTGATTTTGATGGCATGGAATTTGGTACCTGATGGGCTGGTTTGAGTATTTCACACACAGCAATCGCTAAAGTTCACACAGAATGGTGTGAAAAACAAAAAACACAGTGGGATAAAGAGAGGTCACATGCTCATGGAAACTGTGCAGCTGAAGATGAAAATATCAGCCTTTTTCCAGTCCATCCAACTCATGGTTTGATGAATTGTGCATTTTGAAATGCACTTCTGCTCACCATGATTGTAAAGAATGCTTATTTTAATTTCTAAAGATTTTCTGTTAGCTCAAATCAGCCTGGTCATTGTTCTAGGATCTCTTTCATTAATAGGATGTTTCAGCCTACAGACCATCTGCTCTATGTTTTTGCACCATTCAATGGGAACTCTAAGAACATTTGTATTTGAAAATCCCAGGAACTCAGCAGTTTCTGGGGATAACAGCTAGACAAGTACTGTACTGTATGTGCACACTAAAATGAGTCCTACGTTGTCATAAAAAAAAAAAAAAAACTAAATACAGTTTGCAAGTGCACTCAGAGACAAATATTATATTACATTGTGGAGAATTTTTCCTGTTGTGTGTGTCTCTCTGTGTGTGTAATATACATACTGTATATTGATATATTATAATATAATATTTATATTTAATTAAGGTTTATATATACAATTGTATATTTTCATGACAATATATTAACTGCCTCATGAACAAATTTAGAATGAATCATCTATGTTAAAATCAAGCTGATAATGGAGACATAGCCAAAAGGGGTATATTTCTAGAGGGAGTATGACAGATACACACTGCCATAGGGGGTCAAAAAATAACAGAGCAGCATTGTGCCAGCAGCAAAACACTACATCTTGCAGCCTCATAATCCCTCAGAAGCTAAAAGGAAATACCGTTTATGTAACACTTTTGAAAAGTTGACTATATTAGGTTAAAAGCAGAGAACTCATGCTGTACATAAAACCTGGCATAGTCTCTATATGGAACCAAGCAGGAGTCTACAGGAGAAATAATCCCTTTTATAATTAATTAAATAAAGTTTTATGACTGCAGTCAGAAATGTACAACTGATTTATATTACTAACATTTTTCTTTTCGGGGATATTCATGCTATGTTTTTCAAGCTTGTCTAGTTGTGTGCATGTGTACAACAGCTCATTTTATAGTAAATACAGAGTATACTGTAAATATGTATCTAGATCTTGATGTATCTTTGTTATTTTATGTCTATTATATGTACCCATAAGGCGCTCATGAGCAGAGACTCCAAGTAACAACATTTCTATGAGAACAAGTCATTCACAGGTAGGCTACTTAGTAGATAAAAAAAACGCATTATGTATCATCATTACTGCATAGTGATGTTTCTGTCCTTCCTGCCATGAGAAAGTACTCAGGACAATGCTCAGGTAACATAGCATGATAATGTGTCTCATTAACTTTAAATGAGACTGGTAAGGAAAACAACTATTTCATCTGCTTTGAAATATGGGGACTAACCTGTTTCTAAAAGGTTGTCTCACTTCACACACCATGTAAATATATAACTATAAAAGGATAAAACATATAACATGAAATGCAAAAAAAAATTGCAATATGCTACAAACTTTTTTTCACAAATTTAACTATATATATATGTATAAAAAATATTGTGACATTCTTTAACAAGTGAACATTGTAATTGTCGACAGAAAAAACCGATCGCACCACTCTATCACTGATCATTGTTCTATAACAGCATCCCCTGTTATGTGCTATTACTTAGATATTCTGTATTTTGAATGTAAATTTTGACCATATTTACTCTCATACCTTTTATTTATTAAAAAACTTCTTACCTGTCTAAGTAAAGGTTTACTCATTCCAAGGCACATACAGTGCTACAGTATTTATAGTAAATGGCACTGCCTTATTGAGTGTAGTTTGAACAAGTGTCTCACTCTCCCTGACAGAGGCACCCTTATCTTGGACACAGTCCTGGGACTGTGCACTTGGTGTGCACCCAGTGCTGGTTTTCTCACCTCCGTTTCACCTCCATAAATCCATCAGCTTGGTCTCAGAGCCCCAATTCAGGTTCAAGTCATGGTGAAGTGGCTCAGGCTGAAAGACCTCACAAGTTGGATCTCTGCTCATGACGTCAAAGCTGACTCCCACACGGACCCTTGAACTAAGGAGTTATTAAGTCAGAACCTTTTTGTTGGTTTCTTTCATTTTTAATTCTGTTGGCGTATAAAAAGGTTCATAAATGAGCAATGAAGCACCCCAAGAAACCTGCTTTCAGCTTTTAAAGTTTGACTCCTCTGGTTCTCATGTGCTCATTCTTTCCTCTCTAGGCTAAAATATCCACCAGCTGGACTTCAGTATCCCGAGGTGATTCTTCGCCATCATTCTCCTCCTGTGAAGTTTTTGTGTCTTTAGAAGTTGAAGCATGCTCTTCCACATAACAGATCAACCTTGTGCAAAGGCTCAGGTGAACACAGGTCAGGTTTCAGTGCTGCTGCCAAACAAAGGCTTCAATTTATTCATGAGTATAGGCTGTACCATATGCACTGACCGACATTTATTTATTTAACATTGTTTTCTTGAATCTCTAATGTCAGGTTGGACAAGTTAAATCATTCGAATCAGGCTGACAACAGTTCCAGATTTTCATAAGATGTGTAAAAATATCTTAGCCTTTATATATTATTATGCAACGCTGGTGAGAAAAGTTTTTCTGTTGTTTTTTCCCTTGTAAAAGATGGTTGCCCTGAGATAAACCCTGACTCAGTTAATGAAGATTTCCAAACTCAATTCCTGTTCTAAAACTACTTACATCCAACATTTATATGTAAATGCAATTTAATGAAGGCCAAGTTAATGTAATTGAGTAAAATAAATTGAAAAAGAGAAACAAAGACAACAAACTTCTCCGACTGTAAAGTTATACTCTATTACTATTAATCTGTGTACTCTATTAAAGTAAGCTCTTTGCACTCTCTTGTGTGCCACATCATCCACATCATACCTTTATGGTATATATATATATTTCAGAAAATCTTACCTGCATAACTCATGCCTTTAGGGCTACGAGATGGATTAGGAGTTGAAAGTGTGAAAGTGTAATTTGTGGTTGAAAAAATACAAGAGAAGCAGGTTCTCATCAAATAGACAATGTTCTGAGAGAAAGCATTAGTGTATTATACTGTATATTATATTACAGTATTATACTGTGGTGTTATATTATACAGTATTATACTGTAACTTTATATGATAACTTCTTAAACTGTGATTCTTTACTTTTTTCCTTAATGGCACATCAAAATAAGTCATAATTAAAATATTATAACACGTCTTAGAATAATGCCTCAGGCAATGATGTTGGAATGTGTGCTGTAATAATAATAATAATAATAATAACAATAATAATAATAATATAAAAGCCCAGATGCCTCACACCTCCAGGGTTGGGGCATGTGCAAAACCTGTGCTGGAGGTTTCCTATTGGTACCTCGGGTTCCTGTCCCACACTAAACACACACTTTGTGGGACTGGTCAGACTTGCCGTGGGTGGTCTATTTGCTGCTACTTTTGGGGCAGCTCAGCTTGCAGCACAACAGTTTTCAGATACACCCATTAGCTTCCACTTTGTGACATAGTAAGTTGGCTCCTCATTCACAGTTGGACAATAGCTCTGAGATGCTTGTTAAAGGTGGCTTTTGGCAAAGGAGTGTGGGGAAGACATAATGTAGTTAGTGGTGATGGAGGAGTTCATTGTCCAGCTACCGAAAAGGACTGTGGAATGGGTTCAGTGCCAACATTCTGATATGTTAAAAGTGGTGGTCCAATTAGCAAAAGAACACTTAATGACTTATCGGAGGCAGATGACCCCCACAGCCCTTTTTAATTTTCACCTTTTCCTTTACACCCTGCCCAATTCCAGCCCAATGGAAATGGGGTAATTTCCCCAAAAACCATTCACCATGCCCAGACATTCCCTAAACCCCATCTCCCCCCAAGTCCGTCTCTTCTTCCCTGAAGATTGGTGACTCCGGTTACACAGGTGTGGGATTAAAACCTAGGCCAGTACCTGGACAGGTGCTAGGATTGTGGCCTGCCCAAGACCCTAGTGCAAAAAGAGGTAAGATATTATCATAGGTTTGTGCCTAATTCTTTGTATATCATCAGGACATTCAGGGCATTCAGGTTTATTTTACAGACTGACACATTGGACAGCTGGCTGGGGACAATGTAACGTGGTGGAGAGGGAGGAACATGCTGTGCTGTACATCATACATGAGCTCTCAGTCTGAGTGTGTAAGTACAGCATAATCGAGAACGTGTGTCTGGCCATCAAGTTGGCAGAAAGACTGTCTGGCCATCAAGTGGCCTCACACTCCAATAAGTGGCCATTACCTAATTATAATCACATAGGATGTCTACATTGTGCAGAGCTATCTTTTTTCAAAAACATATTGTCATATCCATAGCTGTGATACGGTCAAGGCAAGCATAATCACACTCAGATAACGATGGCTGAGGAAGGAGGAATAGGTGTATTGCATATTTTCAGAAAAAGAAGTGAGGATTTGAGTGCGCCAGTGAAATAGCAAACAGCAGAAACTTGCATGCAGGTTTTAGTGAAGTGTGCTATTATTCTGGCTGTGCTCAGTGGACCTGCTTTCTCATGCCTAAGCAATAGAGTGGAAAACAAGATAGTTTTTTATTTTTATTTTTTATTTTGGTATCTCAGATCTTAACGTGTAAATGTGCTGTTGTTACTTTGAAATGATCTTATTTTTAGGTAATTTGTTGGTATCCTAGATAAGCCTCAGTAAAACGTAAGCCGCTAATTGCCAGGGCCTCCTTTTTAAATGCTACAGATTTATATTTAGATATTAGACATAATTTCTTTTTTAACTTTGGATGATAAATCTCACTGAAAATGACCAGTTACACCTCACCTGTTTACTGCTGTGATTCCCAATCCCATAACTGATTTGTCTGCAGGACAAATGTTTGTGAATCTTTAGCATATCCTTCATGCCTGTGGTCCTTCTTGCCTTTTCCTGACAGGGGGTGGCTTGGGAGTAGAATACCAACCTAAAAAAAGATATTTTAGTGCTTTATGGTCATTATACCTTAGCATAGCACTTCACTCATTTTCTAGCACCAAAGAAATGCTTATAGGTGGTACCAAACCAAGGCCATAGCCTAAATGCCCTATCGGTGTTGCAGAGGTTGCAGACACTCTAAGGGAGAACTGACAGAGGCTGCTGGAGGAAACTTTTAGTACTCAGCATATCTACCAAAAGTGGTTATTTAATCAATTCGAGTTCTTATCGTCATCCCTCTATAGAACAATATAAAATGTCATTTCTCAAGGACCATGGAGCAACACATAACAATACATTAGTACAATATACAAGACTACATAAAGTGTTAACACATAAAAGTGTGAGACAAATTCAGGTCAATAAATACACAGAAAATCATATGCAAAAGTAGCTGTTGCAACACTGGACTTTAATCTATGCAAACTGTGGAGTGTAGTACAATAAATGTAGCATCAATATTATCAGTCTAAATAAAAAGTGTCTAATTTAGCTTTGCAAAGAGTATTATAGAGTATGGAGTCTTACTGGTGTTGAGTGTCGCGTAAACTGTCTGCCTCAGGGAAGAAAATGGTGCGGAGACTGGGGGGAGTGTTATGGTTTGTAATGCTGTCTAAGTTGGTAATGTATTATACCTCACCTATGTAATCATTTACAAAGTCTTAATTAGGGTGGTTCACTTGGTGATGATTTTAGTGCCCTGCCAGAAGGTCAAATCTGACATCTGAGGTCACAATGACACAAATATCCAGTTGGAACTAATCGAGTCGGTCTAACTGTTTGTAGGGGTGACTCTTTGCTGGTTACTGATATTTCATCTTTTTTTATGCTTCATTTGGAACAGTTAGAGGTTGAAATTATTTGTAGTGAATTTGCTTAATAGAACAAATGGTTTATAAACAATTAATCCAATCTGGCAGCCTTGGTCCTGACCTGTTTCTGTTCATGTCTTATGCTTTCGGTTCTATCTGTCTTTCTGTCACAGTTTTTGACAGCTCCTAACTGTTCCCTAGCCTATAATTATTGGCATCAGCATGGTAGAACTTCTAATGAAAAAACACTTTCCACCTGTCTCTTTCTGTGTTTTCCTCCTTCCTTTCCCCATCACCCAGAGGTTGTAACAGATGTTCCCCAGATTTATGATCAAGCTGCCCCCAAACATCCGGTCCTCCATCTGGCCATTAGACAAATTAAATGGATAAACTTCTCTAATAGTTTCGTTCCTGCTTGACCAAGCAGTTTTTATGCATGACTCCTGACCAAAAACATTTTAATATTAATTCACTCGTAGCCTCCTGTGTTACATTAAGAATATGTTTCCCAATGTACTGAGCAAAGACTCCTTTAATTAATTTTGCCTTGCGATACCAGAGATAACGAGCACATTTCAACGTGTCTCAGTAAAACACACCAAAAACAGAATTCTGTGCTACTTAAATGTTATATAACACCCTGTCATTTCTAAAACAATTCAAACAATTGTAAATGAACAAGAAAATTGAGTTCTTAAGTACAGTAAATACAAATAATATTTTAGTTTTGTTGCCATATTTATTACTTTTTCTTATTAGCAGTAACACTATAAATATAACTGTCTATAAGCTTTAGATACAAAAAAAATGTCACATTAGATGGATGAATTTTGAATATTCTATTCGATGTTAAGTTAGGGTATTTGTACAACATAGCATGAAGTAACCTAAAGGCACTAAACAATTTATGCTACAATGTCAAGAAATGCAGCCAATTTTGATAACAGCTTATTTCTAAAATGAGTGAGAAAATGCTCAGTGACCAATTAATGGTCCTTATCACATTGGAATAATTTAGTGGATTGTAGAGTAATAGAGTAGGTTGAATGACACACTTATTCAGTGTACAATCACACCAAGGTCAATTATGGATATACAAGACTACATAAAGTGTTAACACATAAAAGTGTGAGAATTTTGTGTGAATTTTAAATATTCTATTCAATGTTAAGTTAGGGTATTTGTACAACATAGCATGAAGTAACCTAAAGGCACTAAACAATTTATGCTAAAATGTCAAGAAATGTAGCCAATTATGATAACAGCTTATTTCTAAAATGAGTGAGTAAATGCTCAGTGACCAATTAATGGTCCTTATCACATTGGAATAATTTAGTGGATTGTACAATCACACCAAGGTCAATTACATACAAGAGCATACAATACACAATATACAATTTCAGACATGTCTGAAATTTATTTCTTTGGATAGAGAGGATCCATGCACCGATGTTTTATTTAAGACATAATCCAGACACTTAATTATAAAACATTTCATTGTGCCATTACAAAGTTAAAGCAGTTAATCACAATATCCAATGTGTATAACGTAAAGAAAACACAAAGTTTAGGGAATATCAAAATCTAAACAAACCAAGGGTAACCCAAAATCAGGGAATTTGGAAAATAAAATGTGCAAACACACACACGAAAAAGAAAAGTCACTAAATCTTGTGGAGGTTGCCCTCTGTTGGTGTGGTGGAGAACTGTCTACATTGGGTGTGAGTTTGTTTTTTAATTTCAGTGGCGCTGTGCCGATCCCCCTGTGTCCAAGGGGGGCTTCCTGAGAGTTCTCCTAATTCCTATCACCTCCCAAAATCATGCCAGTAGGTAAACAGGAAATGCTAAATATTTCATATCTCTTGGATATGAAAGTAAATTCTGGATGCATCATGACCCTCACCAGGACAATATAAATACTGAATATGAATTATTTATTGAATAAATGAACTGATTCCAATTTATTACGGTTAATGTAAAGGATTCCAATCAGTGAACTTTACTTTTCTCAATATTCAAAACGTGAGCGTTATATAACAATCTGATATGTAACATTTTACACAAAACTATGGCCTGTCTCAGAGTCTTGGAAAACTTTGCTTGCTCAGTGGTTTATTTTAAATATGAACGCACTAGCTTTGATGTTTGTTAGCCAGGGGTACATTTAAACCAAATGTCTAGCACGTTACACTCTCAATGGATATTTCACTTACTCTTTCCTAAAAATAATGACTATATGGTTAGAAAGCAGTCAGTTAAACAAAAATAAATCGATATTGGAGGAAATTACCTGCAAAAAAGGCCAATAGAGTGAATGGAGAAGAAGCAAGCATAAGTGCAGATGGAATGGATTCAGGTGGAATGGATTCAAAGACAGATGGAAATAATATATCCACCATGCAGTGGTGTGGGAGTAAATGGAACTTTCTGCTAACCTTTTATTATACCCATGAGCATACCATACTACGCGACCAGAATAACCAAATAAAGAACAGACCTGTATATCTTACAAAAGGATGAGAAACAATACTTGGTTGCACATTCCCCTTTGGGTAAAATAACCCAGGATAACAATTTGAATGTAAAGAGGAGGATTTCGGGGCAGACCAAATAATTCTCTCGGAAGGTCACACACAGCAGAATGAAAAGCCATTGCAATGTGTGGTGTGCAGAGGCGGGACGCAACCATGCGTTTATTAAGCGTTAGAGATGAGCCGGATACTCGGCTGAAACGAGTATCAGGTACGGATAAAGCACTTCTGCCGAGTACGAGTATTATACGAGTAATACGAGTCAATATCTGTGCTCGGATTGAATGAAAATCATCATTGACCATTGCATTGACCCCTCCCCTACACACATACAGATGTATTGTGTTGCTGTGTCTCGCTCTGCTCACTCACAGTCACACACAGAACAGCTCTCTGTCTCTCCCTCAGTCACTCGGGTTCGCGGGTCTTTTCCGTTAACGTTTAGGGTTTCTTCAGCTTTTTACTTCGGGTTGTAAAGTTAATAATACGTACTTACTAACCAGTAGAGTTCTGGTAAACGTGGGTTCGTTCAGACGTGGTGCTTGCTTGGTAGAATGCGACTCGCATTGCGTCTCTGCCTGTCGGAGATTTTTTTTCTTTTTTAAACCTTCAGCTGTCTCTAACCAGTAACCAGACACTGTGTGTCTGACACGTTTTTGCTGTATTTCATAAAAACATAAAGGTAGTAAGCTAGTGTCATAAATATTACAAATTAATTATTACCGGTTAAAGCACCGCCCATTTCAAGACAATCCCCGCCTACTTCCGGGTTAGGCCCCACCCACTCCGAGTACAGATACAGATACAGATAATTCATATGGTTAACAGATACAGATACAGATACAGATACAGATAATGATGTACTCGCTCATCCCTATTAAGCGTCATCCAACAATCGCTGCTATTTGTTCATAGCAGAGGCAGCAACCAGTGAGAATAATCCATAAACATCAACGTAAATATGAGTGTGGGTCACAAACAGGAGGAGAACCACAGGAACCAATGAACTACGAAATACGAAAACCATGGATCAGAAACACAGTTAAAATGTAGAGACTTCACTATGAGATTCAGGAGGGTATACTGTAGGAATATAAACCTATAGATATATACTGTTCTGCCAGGGAGAGATTTCAGAACAATAAGTATAAAAGTGAGTAAACTTATAAAAGAGATACACCAAGAGATAAACCAAAGACCAAGGTGGAGACAAGACACAAAATATAAAAAACACACATGACAATGTAAAGAAGAAAAAAACATAGAGGGGGAAACAAAATAAAGCAATATTTGTTTGACCGTCAATGCAACCACCCTGCGTTGGCTCTTGGTGTGCACAAAAGAGTCAAAATTGGGTCCTGGACCTCTAAGAATTTCTGCCATTTTCCCTAGTGGGAAGTTGTCTAGGGTGTCCCATTTATCAGCAGAGATAACATACAACAATCATTTCACTCCTTGCTGTATTTAAGCCTAGACAAGGCTGCATTTTTACTTGAATCATAGATTTCAGGCAGAGAGTATTTTTTCCTGTGCCTGAATGTACGATCCGATGACAGGGTGATTGATAGAGGGATTAGCCATCCTGCCAAACATTTTATGTATTCTATTATCAACCACAAAGAAGGCAGGCACAAAGAAGGCAGGCTTGATGATGGAAATAGTAGGGCAGAATTAAGTTTGTTGAAGCTAAGGGCAAAAGTGTGTATTGCTCTGACAGGACAAATCAATTTGCCTCATAGTAATAAGCTATGGCGGCGTGTTGGCCTAACATGTTATCGCCCTCTCAGTGTCAGTGCAATAAACCACTTTACTTTCTAAACCCACAGCATCATTGTATTGCTTGAATCAACTCTCATTAAAGTCAGCAATGCATTTACAGAAGACAAAAAAAGGAGACATCAGCAGAACACAAAAACAATGAAAAATACAAAATGTCATTTTGTGTTCTCTCTGTGGTCGATATTGATGTTCTTTAGTGTCAACCCAAATGGTGGTTACAAGAGATTTAGAGAAAGTCAAAGAGAAAGAGACAGAAAGTTATGTGTCTATTGTCCTTATGTAGGCTTTAACAAGTGTGGCCATTAATCTCCCTTTTTTTAAAAAAAAGGAGAAAAAAATATGTTAAGAGTTTGTTTGCAGTGCCTAATGGTGACACAGTTACAGTTGTGTGCATTACTTTTGAAGTAATATGTATATTTCATCATTTATAATGGCACTTGGAAAATAATACCATACAGTATGAATGCATTATTCAGAATGATAACGTTTTCTCATCGAATACAGATCCACTATTCGCTTTTTTTATTTGCTCTTTTTTCTGTTTTCCAAAAGCAAGTGTATCTGGTTGGGACTAGTTATGTGCATCAGGACTGGGATCCCATGGGACACAACAACAAAAATATCCAAATATTTGGAAGTCTAAACTAATACAAGCACAGACACAGGCGGTGATATTGTGTTACACCTCTATTCTATACACTGTGATGTTGTTATAAGTGTAGCCATTAATTATACCACCAGGTTTAATGCTGTTCATTTATTGGCAGCTGGAAAGCCTGGACTATGCTAGTTTTCTATGCTAGCCACTCGTATTCTGCACATACTTGCACAGTCTCACTCATGCACGGTGACATGCACAACTGACTGAACAAATGAGATTTGTGTCCCAAATGTACAATCCTAGCTTGTTATTTCTAATGATTAACCTTTTTCTTATTACAGATAGTGTTTGAATTAAAAAAAAAAAATCTCTCACTTGACCTTCAAATCTTTCAAAAACTCTTGTTTTGTGTACCAGTCCTACTTGTTTTCTAGATTAGTAAATACTTTCAAGCATTTACTTTTACATTTACACAGATCATGAAAACTATTATGATGTAGACAAGTTTATAGTCACTAAACATTTTACAGTTTACCTTGGAAACCTGATGGACAAGGGTGTTTTGCCTGTTTGGTAGGTCATCTAGTAATCTCTGTACAGTATATAATCTGTATATAAAGTATGCAGGTAATTGAGTATTGACAAAGCTGTTAGTATTGCCATGGATACTCCATGTGCATGCAAAGTTATGTGTCAAAATTTAAGCAGGCCTTACAGCAGAAAAACTATTTAGTGCAAATGGACAAAGTTATGATCAAACTAACAAAATAAGTAAATAAATAAGCACATGAATTCATATACAGTATAAATTATTGAGAGACTCTTACTAGTGTTTCAGTGCAGCATAAATATATATATATAAACTTACATTAGTTGTTAATTTCTTTGCACATTAGCTATGCAATCAGGCAGTCAGTAGTCTATAACCAAAAGCACTTTCTTTAAATAAATAAATAAATCTTCTTAAAAAAGTGCTTTTAGAAATGCTGTGTGTTCTGACATCAATCAGACCGAGACGTCAGCGAAACTGGCATGCTTCTCCACGGCTTTGCAGACGATTCAGTTTGCATAATCGTGATTTCAGGATTCTCAGACATTTCATATACAGCCTAAAACTGTAATAGCCTCATGGCTCGGTTGGCATTAGCATGTTTCGTGACGATTCTCCGTATCTCTCTGTGGTGTGGATTGCAAATAAAATGTTTAAATGTATTTGCCTACCTTCCTTTAATACTACTGGAAAGGAAAAATGGCATATTTATCGTGGGCTTGCTTGAAGATTGGTTTCTCCAGTCTCTCCTGCTGGCTGCATGCCTGGTCTGCACAAAACTAATTAGATTGGCTCACTGCCTTCAGTTTATCAACAAGAAGAAAATGTTGCCAATGCTAGGCCCTGTTGACTTCTGTGTCCAGAATTGAAGCCAAAATTACAAACATGATTAGGCTACACAGCACAGACAGAACAGGATGAATAGCACAGGAATGCAACAGGTTAAACCGGGGAGATCGTCTCATTATCATCAATCGGGCTAAAAGATTTTATAATTATTTGTGTGGAGGTTCAAGTAATATTAGAAGGATACTCCATTCTGATACATTTGAATTCATCATTATGAATCATTCATTAAGCTATGAATATGAATCATTTTTCAATGACAAACTTATTACTTACAGCAACTTGCTGGAATGATATAATTAACTGAAACCTAGAGATCATTTAGCTAGCTCTCGTCCTGATTTTTACATTTTTTTTTTTCATTTCATTTTCCTCATTTTCATATTTCAATCTTCTTTAAAACATGGCCTGGAGCACTCACTGTGTTGGACTCCTCGGAGATGGCAGGAAGTGTCAGCGACGATAGGAGGTTCAAGATTTTCAACTATGGTTCAACATCAAAGTCTGTTTGAAGTGCAGCACTGAATCACCTTCTCATTCGTGTCACCTTTTGGTACACCTCGAACTCACAAAGGTGACGCTGCATTAATCAAAGCACGAGATCTTACACTTCTATTACTGCTAATTTGCTCATTCTGCCATCACTCCTGCCAAATTTAAAGGCAAATTTCAAAACAGCATACCATCAGACCAAATAGTAAATAATGCCTTCTGGCTATTTGTAACACAGCCCTTACCTCTGAACCCAGCAGGTATAAGGAAAAAAAGCATAAATAATTTAATATACAATATTGTACTGCAATACAGTGGGCTCCAAAAGTCAAATTGTATTACTTACAGTAACTTGCTTGAACTCTTGAACTCTTGCGTGAAACAATCAAATGAACTTCAGAGTATTTTAGTGTTTAGTATGTCCCCTTTAATGTTTTAATGGCAGTGTGCACTCGAGGTCGGTGGCTTAGTGGTTAGCACGTTCGCCTCACACCTCCAGATTTGGGGGTTCGATTCCCGCCTCCGCCTTGTGTGTGTGGAGTTTGCATGTTCTCCCCGTGCCTCGGGGGTTTCCTCCGGGTACTCCGATTTCCTCCCCCGGTCCAAAGACATGCATGGTAGGTTGATTGGCATCTCTGGAAAATTGTCCGTAGTGTGTGAGTGAATGAGAGTGTGTGTGTGCCCTGTGATGGGTTGGCACTCCGTCCAGGGTGTATCCTGCCTTGATGCCCGATGACGCCTGAGATAGGCACAGGCTCCCCGTGACCCGAGATAGTTCGGATAAGCGTTAGAAAATGAGTGAGTGAGAGTGCACTCGAGGTGGCATGGATTCCACAAGTTTGTATAAAACCTTATGATCCATTTTAGAGCGAACCCATTGGCGTGTTGTCTGAACACCTGCATAAGTAGAAGAGAATAAGAGTGAGATAAACCGGACCTTTTGAACAAAACAGTTAACATGGTCAATATCGTGCTGTAATGGTTTTGACATGTGAACAGAGGATACTGAAACTACACTCTCACATTCACACACATGGCACTGTAAGCTCAGCTCTCTCTGTTTGGCTCTCACCTCTTTCATTTTTATCTCCTTCGTCGCTCACTGCAACAAAGGACAAATTAATACTACAATTAGTCACAGGTGCGTGATCCTTTACACTCGCTCCCTTCGGCACAGCTCTCCATTCATAAACCATTTCTAGGGACCTGGAAATAATTTCCAATTAAATATATATATATATTCAATATATAGTCACTAAGGGGGGCACGGTGGCTTAGTGGTTAGCACGTTCGCCTCACACCTCCAGGGTCGGGGTTCGATTCCCGCCTCCACCTTGTGTGTGTGGAGTTTGCATGTTCTCCCCGTGCCTCGGGGGTTTCCTCCGGGTACTCCGGTTTCCTCCCCCGGTCCAAAGACATGCATGGTAGGTTGATTGGCATCTCTGGAAAATTGTCCGTAGTGTGTGATTGCGTGAGTGAATGAGAGTGTGTGTGTGCCCTGTGATGGGTTGGCACTCCGTCCAGGGTGTATCCTGCCTTGATGCCCAATGACGCCTGAGATAGGCACAGGCTCCCCGTGACCCGAGGTAGTTCGGATAAGCGGTAGAAAATGAATGAATGAATGAATATAGTCACTAATATATAAGTGTTTCCTGAGATGAAGCTTTTACTTTTTGATTTTCTTAATCTTAATATTTCAAAGTATTGTTGTTCCAAAAATTCATTACATAGTGAAATTTAATGTTTAATGTTTACAGTTGAAGAATTAAATAAGAAAAATGACACCAGTCAGAGTCCCTGCCAAAGTGTAAAGGGAAAATATTTATTTGTCTTATCTGTAGATGGAAATAGAGCAAAGAAGCTATTTCAAGATTGTATACGTTTGTATTCAATTCGGTTTCATTTGTATACCACTTTTATTAATGGACATTATAATTACGGAAATATATAACTTTAGCATATTGGCAACCGTAACAGGAGAAGACAAAAAAAAAGAAGATATAACTTTAGTGTATGAATTTTAATCAAATTCATTTATGTGCTTGAATTTTAGTGCTCTTTTTATTATTATTTTAATTTAGTTTTTTGTTGACTGAACAATCAGTTTGCTTTACTATAATAGTTTATAGACATTTTTTCACATTTGGTATTAATAGATTGTATTTATCACATTCTGGTTTTATAATTGTTGTCTCTGTTACACACAGATTTCTTTTTAACAGGAATATGGTTTTAAATAAAATAATGTAAAGTAAAGGAAAACTGTTGATGGCATAGTTTGAATCCACTGATTTGTGTGTTATTGTTGTTGTTGTTGATGATAATAATAATAATAATAATAATAATAATAATAATAATAATAATAATAATTGCAGTGACACACAAATCAGTGGATTCAAACTATGCCATCAACAATTTTCCCTTACATTATTTTATTTAAACCCAATAATAATAATAATAATAATAATAATAATAATAATAATAATAATAATAATAATAATGATCAGCTTTATCCTGCAATTAAACATTTTCCCCCTTTCGCTGGACATGAGGTCTCACAGAATGTTCAGAAGAGGTTAAAAATTTCAACAAATCTCAACCCATCCGTAGAGCTAAGGGAAATTCTGTCTCTATATTTTAGACGGTGCTTTCCACTACATCATCAAAACACCAGCTGAGGGAATATCTCAGTCCAGTCTCAGAGACCTGTAGAATTGATGCCAAGGTGCAATGAAGCAGAACAATATAAAAAAAACGTAGAGGAAAGGATATCAAAGATACCTTTGTATCTTTTTGCATCTATGACTCCAGATTAGCATCTGTCTTATTCTAAAATACGTCCCAGAGCAAGTACGAGTCATTTTCTTCAAGTTGGTTTAGTTGGCTGCATTATCATACTGGATAGCAGCACAGTGAAATAATCAGTGCAGTCTGCACAGTAAGTGTACCTTCATTTGCATGCATTCAATCCGTCCATTTGCATATGCACTTTTTTGGTTCAGGCTGTACAGAGGTGATCATCAAATTGTGCGGAACTCTATGAGCGGATTAGCCCAAGTTTAGGAAGGAGAGGTTAGGCAATTCCCACATGACTTCATTAAAAGTCGATGGGTAATTACCTCAACAGACACAAGACTTGTGACACACAGGCACACTCAGACACACACACACACACTTGAGTGCTGTAATTAACTCGGGAGTTTAAGCTATTTCAGGCAGAAGTTGTATTATGCCTTTTGACTTATAACCTTAATCTAAAAATGTCCACTTTTTATACTGCAAAAGCAAAGTCATACATTTTCTGTGGATCGCCCTTTTCCTCGACAGAAAAACTAAGAGAGAGAGAGAGAAAGAGAGAGAGAGAGAGTGAGAGAAAGAATGTAAAGGGAAAATGGTAAGAGATGAGAGATTTTCATCCATAACAAGTGTTCGAGGAAATCAGAATGCCGTTGTTTTTGTATGATGAATGTGTTTACCAGTTAGAGATTTCTTTGTATGGAAGGTCTTTTGTCAATGTGAAATGTGGAAACATGGTTTCAATATCATGGTACACCCACGGATCATTTTGCTTTTAGCATTCTTCTGACTCTTAATTCATACAGATCTATTGTTCTGATGTCTTTAGATATTCTGTTGTCTTTAAGCATAATTGACACTCTATGGCCGTGCTTGTCGACTTAAAATTCAGCTAAAATTCATCATTCATGTTCCCTATAAAGTGATTTAAACCAGTCAGTATAAAACAGGCTCAAAGGATGGCTCGTAACAGATGTGTAAAATCCGTGTTTGGCCACAAAAGTGTGTGATTGTTTTTTCCTGATCACATGCGCAATAGATTAAAGAAAACATTCCTCTACCACAGTCTTTTGGACTTGGTGCTTTATCATAAAGAATGAAAGAAGTCATGATAAATTTAGTACATTTAGACATAGGTCATTAAGGGATGCACATAATCAAGCAAAAATACTCAGGTAAGCTACGACGATCATAAAATTCCTGATTGCTATTAAGGGTCCCAATATGTGCCAAGATAACTTTCCCCAAAACATTACACCAACATCACCAACCTAAATTGATGACACAAGAGATTCATCAGCCCAGGCAAAGCAGTTCAAATGTTTAACTCTCAACTGTAGCCACAGATAAACACAACATCGTCTACTGAAGCTGAATCCCAACCGTCTTAAATTTTAGTGTGTTGTGCATTTTGAAATGCTTCTTGGATTAAAATGGTTGTGAATAGTTGTTATTTGTTACATACATACAACATCCATCTACAAATAGATATACCAATACTCTCGCTGAATTATCATCTGTGATTGGATCGGCGTCTGAACCCACAGAGCTTGACCAGGCGACTGATTACTTAGAGTCAGTGTTTGTACACCCTGGATATTGTAGCTCCATTTAAAATGAAAATAATTAAAAAGAAAAAACTAGCACCCTTGTACAATGACCACACACGAACCTTAAAACCATCAACCAGGAAATTAGAACGTAAATGGCGTTAAACTAAATTAGCAGCATTTTAATTAGCATGGAAGGAAAGCCTTCTGAGCTACAAAAAAATCTCTTAGTGCTGCTAGATCAATCTATCTCTCCACCCTAATTGAAGATAACGAAAATAATTCAGAATTTTAATTTAACTCTGTAGCAAAATTAACTAGGAGTAAAACCACTGTAGAAAAGTGTACACCATCAATATGCAGCAGCGATGACTTCAGTGGAAAGTTGAGAATATTAGGCAGAAAATTCAGACAACGTATATACAACCAAACAATTTTATTGATAATGCTGTAGATAATAATATTACTGTTTCTGATTTAGGCATCATCATAGTAAAGAGACAGCACTGGTTAAAGTAATAAATAACCTGTTTCTGGCCTCTGACAAGAGTTGTGTCTAAATTCTGGTGCTACTTGATCTTTTACTTAGCTTTTCACACCATTGACCATGCTATTCTAATTGATAGGCTAGAAAATGTGCTTGTTGTTAAAAGGACACCCCTCTCCTGGCTCAGGTTTTATTTGTCTGATTGTTATCAATTCATGGATCTAAATGGTGACTTTTCTAAGCAAACTAATGTAATGTTTGGTCCACTGCTTTTCTCCTTATATATGCTAACCCTTTGTGCAATTATTCATAAACATGGTATTAACTTCCACTATTATGCTGCTGAAACATCCATCCATCCATCCATCCATCCATCCATCTTCTGCCGCTGACCGGGTCACGGGGGAAGCAGTCTAAGCAGGGATGACCAGACTTCCCTCTCCCAAGACACTTCCTCTAGCTCTTCCAGGGGAATACCAAGGCGTTCCCAGGCCAGCCGAGAGACATAGTCCCTCCAGCGTGTCCTAGGTCTTCCCCAGGGCCTCCTCCCGGTTGGACATGCCCGGAACACATCCCCAGGGAGGCGTCCAGGAGGCATCCGGAACAGATGCCTGAGCCACCTCAGCTGACTCCTCTCGATGTGGAGGAGCAGTGGCTCTACTGCTGAAACACAGTTATATATTTCAGCTGTCACCTGAGCACTGTCAAGTCACACAGGCTTGCTGACTATTGAGTGATTGGACACTTTATGTCCCAAAAACTACAAACCCATGGAGAGCATGCACAAAACATCCATACGTACAGTGACTTAAGCTGAGGATCAAACTGTGAACCCAGGAGCTGTGAAGGAACAACATAACCCCCTGCATTTCACTGCCACCAAATTTAATTTTTCTTGGTTTCTTGTATGATATACTTGGTTGCTTTGTGCCCAGGGTTAAGTCTATAATGAATGCTGACCTATTATTTCCTCAGGAGCACTTCCTTGCACAATTCCACTTGACTACAAACCATTGTAGAAAGAACCTTATTTACATTGCTTCCCTTATGAGTCTGGTTCCTCTCGAGGTTTCTTCCTCATATCATCTCACAGAGCTTTTCCTTGCCACCCTCTCCTCTCTTTCTCATTAGGAATAAATGTTATAGATATATAGTATCTTAATTTTAAACGTTTTATTTATTCTATGTCTTTATACGTCTGTAAACCTGCTTTGAGACAACATCCATTGTTAAAAAGTGCTATACAATTTGAATTTGATTAACCATAGCCTTTATTTGAGCTTCGTATGAACCAAGACATTCTCCTGTATCCTTTCATTAACAGATTTCAATCTACATTGCTTCTGCTTCCTGATTTTGTATGATTTATTTTTGTATGTTTTGTATGTTCATCAGTTTTGTGAAAACTTTATAGATTTTTGTTCTACAATCCCAGGAAATCAGAAATGTCTGATATACTTACACCTGCCTGTCTAGCACTAACAACCTTCCCATGGTTGAAGTCCCTAAGAGACACTAAGTTTTTTCCTTATTCTGTTTTGATGAGAACATTAACTAATGAAGCTAATAAAGCTATTGACCTACAAGATTTTATGTATCCCACTGCAGCCACATGACTGATTGAATAATTGAATGAATGAGCAGGTGTACAGCTGTTCCTATTAATGTGACAAGTAAGAGTCAGTAAAAATATATATATATACTGAAATGTAGAGTGACTAATGGATTTTAGGAAGCAGTTGAATGACTGGCTGTAAAACATTAAACAACCTCAAATTATAATCTCTGTGTATGCATAATTGAATATTGATATGCGTGAGTGTTAAGGGTGAAGCCAGTCAAAGCACTGCATTGCAGGGCTGCACAGCTGGATTGACCTCTGTGAGACAGTGGGAAACCTCTAAGTACTTATGTATTGTTTTTTTTCTCCTTTTGATTCATGTAGTCGTGTTTTTAGTTAGTTCTCTATAGCACTTAAAGTTTGTATAGCCTGCTACAGTAATCACATTAGAAATCCATTTATCTTTCACAAAATATCATCAAGAAGACACCACCATGGGTTAGAAAGGAATGCAATGATAAGGAAGCAAATTATGGTGTATAAAGTTACTAGATAACACCTACAGTATCAGACTGGGATTTTTCCTACCAGATTTGGATGTCATAATTTACTACTAGATTGACCAGATAATCCATCCACAATTAAGTGCTTCCTGGTTCTTTTGTTTTATGTTGCTAACAGAAGGTCAGTGTTTGTGGCATGAATGAATGCATGGTAAGGTGAAGCCCAGCTAAGCTAACACCATTTATATTAATTTGCTTTTGTCAGGCACTAATGAACTAGCACTAGCCATACCAGGAACCCCAGCACTGCCCACTGATGAGGATTGATTTACCACAGAATTGTCCAATCACTTTTTCGTTTATTCCAGATGAGTGCCTTATTGTGCTTTGCCCTCCACCCCTTCATGATTATAAACCCTTTTCCACTTCAGTTTTTATAGCACTGTTATTAAATCAAGCTAGCTAGCAGCTGGTAAAGTGCCCAAGTCTAATACACAGCATGAGGTAAGGGATTGCATATTTATAGCTGTACTGGCTTCTAAAATGTAGCATGAGTTCTGTATATGTATCTGTAACCTTTGGGATCTTTAGTGTTGGGCAGTGCTTTGAATACGACAACAGAGAGTGTAGAGAACGTGCATTTTCAACATAGGGAGTGTCATTTTAATATTAAAATTCATATTTTCAGCATCAAAGCCTAAATATAAACTAGATTTGTAAAGTTTGTCGCAACAAACTTTGATGTTGGCTTTGACGAGGCAAGTATTCGCAAAGGCCGGTGCTTTTTGGAGGCAAGCGGATATAAAACTTGTGAAACCTAGTGGAGCGCTTGGGTGCCAAAACATTTGGAGGCAAGTGGAGACGAGCATGATGACATCATCAGAATACCCGTGAGGCAGTTCCCCTTATTGTGCTGAGTGTTTTGATATGTCACATGCCCATGTTGTGCAATTTTTTTTTTAACGTGACATCACGTGACGTCACGTGACATCATCAGAATACCTGTGAGGAAGTTCCCCTCATTGTTCTGAGTGTTTTGATATGTCACATGTCCATGTTGTAAAAAGTTTTTTGATATTGCATATATTGGGGGAGGGGCTGCAGGACAACCAAAAGACCAGTCGCTACTGAACTTTGTTCAGAGTATCACCCTAAAGGAGCTGGCCGAGTTTGGTGTAGACAGTTCAAAAGCTTGCCGAGTTATAAACCTCCAAAGTTTATAATGGGAGTCTATGGGAAAAAAGGCCATTTTGAGACCTTGTACCGGAAGTACCGGTACTCGGATCGCTTAGAAAAGTAAAGCAACAGACTTCAGACCAGTGTCTACAACATATCCGAATTTGGTGCATGTGGCTCGAAAGTCCTAGGAGGAGTTACTATTTATAAATTTTTGTCTCAGCTTAAATAGGAAAACAGAATGTTTACTTCTACAAAGCCACATAATAACACATGTAAAAACAATGAATAGAAACTGAGTCAGAATTGATGTTTAAATACATACTTTACATTTCTATGACCAATTCAATTCTGTTCAATTCAAATTTATTGGAGTATACAGCTTTACGGAACATAAAACATATTGCAAAAAAAGGTACAAAAATGTTAACATTATACAAAGATTTATACAAAGATTCAAGATTAATATTGTACTTTTATTTATATGTGTTTGTATTTATCCCCTATGAGCAAGCCTGAGGTGATTTAGGTGACTGTGACAATAAAAACTCACTTAGATAAAAGAGGAAGAAACCTTGAGAGGAACCAGACTCAAAGGGGAACCCATCCTCATCCGGACCAATGTGAGTGCCACATGTGAATAATACGTATGAATCTCGAAGTCTATTTTCTAAGTGTGTACTTCCTTAAAGTGAGTGTACATTTGACCCTGTCTCTTTTCATAGCAATGCAACAGGCTGGATATACTTATGTATCAGCCATAACAGTAAAAGCACTGACAGGTGAAGTGAATAACAATATCTTGATACAATGGCAGCTGTCAAGGGGTGGGAGGTATTAGGCAAGTAAACAGTCAGTGCTCAAAAATGATGTGTTGGAAACAGAAAAAATGGGCAAATGTAAGAATCTGAGCAACTGTGACAGGGACCACTATTGTGTTGGATAGATGACCAACTTGGGAACATCTTTATAGATCAGGTAAAGTCCATGCCTTGATGGGTCAGATCTGTTTTGGCAGCACAATGGAGACCTACACAAAATTAAACAGGTGGTTCTAATGTTCATATCAGTGTACGCCCAGTATGTATCTTCTGCTTATGCATTAGCAATATCCCCTCATGATCTTTGAAGATCTTTTTTTTTTGCAAGAGTATACATTCATTCATTTTCTACCGCTTACAGTATCTGAACTATCTCAGGTCACGGGGAGCCTGTGCCTATCTCAGGCGTCATTGGGCATCAAGGCAGGATACACCCTGGACGGAGTGCCAACCCATCGCAGGGCACACACAAACACACTCTCATTCACTCACGCACTCACACACTACGGACAAATTTCCAGAGATGCCAATCAACCTACCATGCATGTATTTGGACCGGGGAGGAAACCGGAGTACCCGGAGGAAACCCCCGAGGCACGGGGAGAACATGCAAACTCCACACACACAAGGCGGAGGCGGGAATCGAACCCCCATCCCTGGAGGTGTGAGGCGTGCTAACCACTAAGCCACCATGCCCCCCAAGAGTATACATACTGTATATAAAAAAAATATTATCCTTATTTAAAAGTCAATTTTCCCTATATCATGCCAGTATGCATGACTTAAATCACAGTTTTTCATGATTGTTAAAAGCACAGGCTTCACATTAAAAGGATCATGTCAGCATTGTAAACAGCAAACTGGAGATGAAAGCTTCATATTAGGTGTGAAGAAATGTATTAATTAGAAGGTTATTTTTATCCTTTTCAAGGTGCATCCAAATGTTTCTCTTACTTATTCATTTGATGTAGGCTGTATGATGGTGGTATATTGCAGTGTGTCATAGAGCAAACAGCATTAGATGATGAAGTGAAGGAAAGAAAGCCAGACAAAGAGAGCAAGACAGGTGGAGCATGATGGATGTGTGAGCAATACCTATTCCCCCAGAGGTCAAGTGGTTTCTCATGCTGTCCATGACAGCAGGTCACCTTGCTTATTTTAGGTTGATTACTATCCCAATAACCTCTGTAATAGATGCCTGTATGCCTCTGTAACCTTTGTAATGTGCTAATGCAAGATTACACTGTTTAGAAAACAACAGGTTCTAATGACAAGATTACACCGTTTAAAGAACAACTGGTTCTAATGGCCATTTAACGGAAGCCTAAATAAGCCACATTAAATAAGACTCAGTGACTGTGAGACTTCTTGTTCATTTTAGCATAGCTAAAACTCATACTTTTGAAATCTTCCCAATGTCTTCTATATATAGCATATGCTAAACCGACTCACTACATATAGCAATGTTTTGCATATAAGCTAAGTGCTTATATTAACATGGAATTAACAGAAAACAAGTAATTGCTTTCTCTTCGTGAGGGTTGATATAGATCTGGAATCGATTCCACAAGGTGGTAAAACACCCTTAATGGGACACCAGTCCATAGCATGCCATGCAAGGACAATGTGCACACACATACACATGCGCACACACACACACACACACAAGCATCCATATTAGAGATATGTAATTAATATGGCTAATCCAACTACAACATTTTTGCCAGGAAACTACAAACCCATGCACAAAAAATCCACCCATACAGTGACTTAAGCTGAGGATCAAACTGTAAACCCTGAAGCTGTGAAGCAACAACACAACCCCCTGCACCACACGACCAACTTGTCATTTTCTGGACACACTTGGTTTATTGTATAACATACTCAGTTGGCATGGGGCATGCCTTCAGGTTTGAGTAGCTGCCATGTTTTAGTAGCTGCTTAGGTATGTGCTTAACAGACAACAGATGAAAGTCATTTTTTTTTATTTCTTCTGTTTACATTTTTGCAGCTCCTTTCTTGCCTATTTGCTTGTGATATATTGGCCTAATATTTTTTGGACATTCAAATGGCTGAGAGGGCTGAATAAATTTTATAGGATGCCCCCAATTTCCATCATATGCTCTGGTTCAATACCTCATCACAGCAAAAAATAAAAAATAAAGAAGAAGAAGAAACTAGCATATATTATAGTATTAACACTTAATATAACCTTATTGAAAGTTAATAGTCACTTAGTCTTCATTAAAGTTATTATTTTCAACTGCAGAGTGAATAAAAGTAAAAATAAATGGCTGCTTTCAAATCCAGGCAATTTGAAATGGTTTTCTCTTTAAGCTGCACTGAAATTTTGAAATAGCCATAAGGCAAGTGATAGTTTTATAGACTTGCCCCGACAATGCTCCCAAGATTTTGCTCCAAAGACATCTTCTCCTCTGGCAATTATCCAAGGCATCTTCCAAGAGGCAGAATGCTATACAAACTCTGTGACAGCTGCATTTTTCAGATTCTGCTACAAATTCAGGATAGCTTCCTTCCTTTATGCAATGATGCACACTATATATATATATATATATATATATATATATATATATATATATATATATATATATATATATATATATATATATAGAGAGAGAGAGAGAGAGAGAGAGAGAGAGAGAGAGAGTGAGTGAGTGAGTGAGTGAGTGAGTGAGTGAATGCAAGCTGGTCTGTGTATAAAGAAACCAGGGTAGTATTTGTACAATGATGTAATTTTTATAATTTTGCCTTTGTACAAGACCACAAAATTAGATGTGAAGATCAATTGAAATGTTATTGAAATGTTGACTTTGAGCATTAATTCAAGTTTGAAAAAATCACTGCTTTAACTGTTACTTTATTTTCACAGGCTTAAAATGAATTAATTGGATAAACCAAGATAATTATAAATATGAGGACTATTTTCAATACATTTGCAATCAACAACTGCCTGAAGTCTGAAACCCATGGACATCAAAAAAATGCTGAGTTTCCTCCCTTGAGATGCTCTGTCTGATCTTTATCATAGTTGCTGCTTTTTTGTGGGTTTCAGCCTTAAGGCTAGTCTTCAGTAAATAAAAAACAAGCTCAGGTGGGTTGAGGTCAAGTGAATGCCGTTTAAGAACATTCCATTTCTTTGCTCTTGGTTGTTTGCGGTGTGTTTTGGACCATTATCCATCTTCCCAAGAAGAATTATCCAAGAATTCTGTGATCCTGACACAACATCTTAATGATCTTAAAGTTGTTTAAGACAGCAATGTAACTGACTCATAAATTATTTCCACAAGGTCAGAGAGTATTTGTATATTTTTGTCCATTCAGAGATTTTTGTGATACAAGCCTGCAGTGGAAGGTATGTGTTTAGACAAAGCTATAAAGTGGCTTGTAATTTATGTGTGTATTCTCTTACTGATGTGAAAACATGTACTGATGTCTTGTTCAAGGTGACCCGCAGGTTCTGGAAGATTCACAGAGCAATTCTGCAACCAGATTTTTTCAAACTTACTCACAGACCACTGTGTATGAAGAGTGAACATTCACACTCATACACATGACGCTGGATTGTATTTTATATCATAGACAGTCCTCACAGAACACTAGAATCTGTAATCTCTTATTACCTCTCAGTTCTTTTTCTCTTTGCATGCACTAGTTGAGCAATGTTTCCCTTTTCACCACTGTGGGGAATTTGACGAATCAGGGGGTGGAAAAAACAATGAAGCAGATGGTAAAGAAAGCAGAAAACTGTACTTTGTTAGCCTGAAAATATTTCAGACTACATTAAGTCAATTCTACAGTGAACTGCAACATGTTTACACTGGGAAAAGGTCTTTTCTTTTCTTTTCTCTAATTCTTTAAAGCATACTTTGATCACTGGTGCATGCCAGCACAAAGAAGCTAGTCTTGAGGTTGGAGTGAAGGAGACTGCTCTAGATTTTGATGATGCACGCTCAAATGTTGCATTTAACTTGCCTTCAGAAGTTGGAATTAACTATTTTCAACCTCTGTGCATTTGAGCTAAAAGTAGGTAAAAAACATGGGCACCTACAGTATATGTTCATCTTTTGCTAGCAACATGCTAGACAGCAAACTGTGAAGTGTTGTATATATTTACCTCCTCAAAACATCAAACTGTATAGTCAATGTTTCATTAGTTAGTGTCATTATTTTTAATAATCTAAAGAAAAAATCTTGTATTAACAGCAGAGCACATTTAAATGTGAACAGCATCAGCAGTAAACCATGAAAGCCATGTTTAGGGATGTGGTACAGTAGCCTAGTGGTTAATTCAGCGGTGTCCAATCTTATCCACAAAGGCCCGGTGTGGGTGCAGGTTTTCTTTCCAACCAAGCAGAAGCCACACCTGACTCCACCTGTTTAATCAGCTGTTCTTGGCTTTTAGTAGACTCTGGTGTGGCTTCTGCTTGGTTGGAATGAAAACCTGCACTCCCAGTTTGACTCCCAGGTCCACCAAGCTACCACTGCTGGGCCCCTGAGCAAGGCCCTTAATCCTCAGTTGCTCAGTTGTATCAATTGAAATAAAATGTACTGTAAGTCACTCTAGAGAAGGGTGTCTGCTAAATGCCAGAAATCTGCTAAATGCCATGTTGATTTGCCATCACTTACTGAACTCGGGGTTCCTAAACAGGCATTCCAGGTTTTCCTAATTGGTGGTAATAAACTATGAGGTACAACCTTTAGACATACACAACAACAGTTTCAAAATCAACAGTTTCAGCTTAGCTGTCAGCATATCAACATTTTAAAGAATCGGTATGTACTTCACTGTTGCAAAAAGTCAGTTGTATTACTTTACACATTTATTATGTTAGAATTTAATTTATTTTTGTTGTTAAGAGATATGCCTAAATCTGTTTTGTTACAAAATTCAATAAACTAAAAATAGCGATGACCTGAATACGGATTTGCTTTAACTACAGAAAAGATGAATAGTTGATTATTTTTATGAACTAGTAAAGTCAGTAGTCAAGCACATGAGTTATTGCAGAAGTATATGAGTTATTGCAGAATTATTTACAGGAATTATAATTTGTTGGGAAAAGTCTGTTGCTTGAAAGTATGCACGCTACACTGTGAGTTGTTCTGTCTCAAAAATTCCCAGGTGCTTGATCTGAGCTGTACATGCTCACCTCTGACACAAATCTGTATATGGTGCAGATATTATTTAGAAACGAGAGCTGTCTGGAAACCAAACCTTGTGTTGCTTATTCAAATTTCAGGAATGTGTGTTTATGTGTGATGGTGCACTATGTGTGGTGGTGCACTCTACTATTTATGAAAAAGCTCTCTCCTCCTATCTCTTTGTATGTGAGTCTTAACTGACATCCCTTCTGCCAAATCCACAGACATAATGGGTAAGGGGCAATTTGACTGACACTCTTAACAAAGATAAACAAATCCAGTAAGCTCTGCCAAGACCATGTCTGTGTGAACCATTTGCATGTTCACATCTGGACTGTAGTCTATTTAATGGCCTAGTTCCCTGTGTCCCACTCTTTTCATTCTCTGCTCCACCTGAAACATTTTGTACCAATCTCAGCTTACACTCAGCATTCAAATGAGAAATGGTACCTCGACTAGCTTTGCATGGATTATAGAAGCTTTTTTTGTTATGGCAGATAGAAGGCTTCCTTTATTTATTTATTTTTTTTTTTGATCTTCAATTACCCCTGAACAAGGCTGCTCTTTTGTTTACACATTTGCAACCTACTACCTGCCAAGGTTATTTGCTTATGATTTACTGTAATAGTATTTTCTGTATAGTACATTTAAATGGCTGAAAGGGAACAAATGTTATAGAGGGTCCCCAACTTCTTGCACATACTGTGGTTTAAATCATCATCAAACCAAAAAAGGTGGCATACACGATAGCACTAATATGACATTTTAGAAGTTAACATTCAACTTAGTCCTTATTTAAAGGGGTATTTTTAACTGCTGGATCACTAAAAGCAAAAATGAATAACTTTTATTTTCAAATACAGGTAACTTTAAATTGTATCACATTCACACTGCACTGTAATTTTGAAACGGCTATAAGGCAAGTGATAGTTTATAGCCGTGCATTAACAAGCATTCCAAATTCTTAAATGTAAGCATTGCTTTGGCATATAGAAGAAGCACATGATTTACTTTTACTCCTATGGTAAACTCTTTTATCCAAAGCATCTTATACTGTAAGGTAGACAGAAAAATATATGTGGGGAGGGGTCAGGTCACCTTCTGATCAACAAATCAGAGCCTTATGCATTTGAGTAACCACTGATGCAAACCTCTTCTGGGTCGGGGGCCTTTTGGAGCGCATACTTCTGGGGCAACCACCAATTTATGTGCCAATCCCTATTTAAGCATGCTTCCAGCACACATTCTTTGCCAGATGGTCTCTCCAGTTTACCTAGCGTGTCTCAGATCTATCCTGCCTTGCTTCCTGTTTTGCCTCACCTGTTGTTTGACCTTGTCTGTTCTCTGTTTTGGATTTCTGCCTGTTATGTGTTGCTGTATTCTTTGGTACTGGATTATTGGACTGTTTTGTTGACCTGGATTATTGCCTACCCTACATTGTTGTTTTTCCCTGTCAGTTTTGGATCAGTGGACTGTTTTTGACTAAGATTTCTGCCTGTTGTTTTACACAACCCGTATTACTGTTGGTGTATTTTTGGCTGCTCTATTTCCATTATTTACCCTGCATCACTCTCTGGCTTCATTAAAGACTCTTAATTTGTACTGTGTAATGCATTTGGGTCTGAATCTGCTATTCCTGCCAGACATACAGATAGATAGATGCTGCTGTGTTTTACATGTTCATGTTTTCACGTGTGATTAAGTAAGTTTGTTTATTATATATAATTATAAACAAAAAGTAATAATTTTCCTAGAACAGAGATTTTCGACCCCACATAGTGTAACTTGATTTACAAGTGGGGTCTCAAGAGAAACACACAACCTCCCTTCAGTTTTATTTAATTATTTTACAACATATAAGCAATTTTTGTGTTCTCTGATTTTGTAATGTTACTGGGAGTCACAGAAAAACTGCATTTAAATGAATACATACTACCTTTTATTTATCCTGAACTAACTCTGCATAGCTGTAATGTTGCATAAAAAATGGACAAACAATCTTGTCCATCTACGTACCTTCCTACCTACCTACTGTACCAGAGGTTGGAGTAAGTCACACATGTGCAAGTCACAAGTAAGTCTCAAGTCATGAATGTCAAGTCAAAGTCAAGTCGAGTCTTTTTTTTAATATTTGTCAAGCAAGTCTCAAGTCTCAAATTTGCGACTTAAGTCTGACTCGAGTCAAGTCATATGACTCGGGTCCCCCATCTCTGCTACCTACTGTATGTACTGTTCTAGTGAGTACTAAAAATAATGGTTTTACTGTTCTTTTTTCATTTAAATGAGAACCTGCAACAACAATCAACAACAGTCATGCACTTGTCTGTGCATAAATTTACTAAAGGTATTACAGTTTTGTCTCTGATGTGCTGGCTAGTGGATGTTACAGTACTTTTAAATTTTCCAGATGTACATAAGAGACAAAGTGAGTGTGTGGAGAATTGTGTTATGCTGCTTGAATCAAAATCATGAATGAAGTACAAACCTAGTTGCTTCGCATTGGGCTGTATCACACCATTCTGGCATGGATTTTCATATAACAATACACTTACCACTAGGATGATTAGTCAGTTCAAAGAATATTATCATAATGTCCATTTGGAATTGTTTGCCCAAAATGTTTAGGAAGCCCCGGGTCTAAATTAAGTGTTGACTTGTAGAAATGATTTGTGATAAGAAACAGGCATATGCAAAACACTCAAGGCTTCACATGCCAACCATATCTAAGCCTAATAGTGAATTGAATCTAAAAATCTACCCGAGGGTAAGGTGACTTGAGCCAGGCCACCACCCACCCACCACTTTATAGCTACTGATTAATAACATAAAAACACTGAAATATGTTAAAAGAAAATACATTGAAAACTATGGCATACTTAAGTGGAAGAGATGAAAACTGTCAAATTGTGTGCTCTGCTTAGTGAAAACCTTAATAATAATAATGTCTTATAATAATAATAAGAAAGATCTACATAAATGCATATAGCGATAGAAAAGTGAGTCATAGCTTCAAGTGAGTCAGCTTACGTACAATTTAAGACAGCAAAAATCATGTAAAAGCCTTATGACTCACTGTACATTTAATCTTCAGTAAAGATCACACATATGCTCCAGAGGTCATCTTTCTTCAACATTGGGTGAGTTTGGGAGTCTTTCAGGAAGAGTGGCCTGATTGTTAATTATCTTGATAGCCACAAATAAAATTAAATGGTGAAGGTATTTATTTCAGTACAGTATATTACCATTTTGTATCTATTTGCCATGTAACAAAACATAAACCGTTAATTTTCCACACATATGGTATTTCACACATCTCAACAGCTTAAAAAAAAACAAGAGGTGAAAAAGGAAAAAGAGAAAAAAAAGCGAAAACCTAAAAATATCAAAATAATTATGGAAACAATTATGTAGAAAAATAGAAACATACACTAAATCTGAAAATGCTTGAGTTAAAAAATGGTGTAACAATAAAGTGACACACAATACTCAAAATAAAACAAAACTCATGTGATTAATCATTTCACCATAAGGTACCTGTATATAGGTTGCTAATTCCTTAATTAACAAGCATATCACAACAAAAGAGATAAGACTTAGTCAAACAATACACAAAACATACATATTATGATCATTTATTGTTTATACAGCTATCTAGCAATTAATTCTGGTGCAACCTCTTTTTCACTTTTACTTATCAGTTGTCAAATGCTATTGTTGTAAGTAATTGTGACAGTAACACACACACACACACACACACACACACACACACACACACACACACACACACACATCATGTTGATGCCTTAATGTTTCAAACTATAAATGTGAATTTTATAAGCCTTTTTATGTTTTCATCTTCAATACATATACTGTAGAAAGCAACACAAATGCTAGCCACTTGCAAGGTCTTAGGGTTTGCTCCATCAATCATGTTAGTTCTGAGCCATAGATTTGGATAGATTTAAATTATATGACCATCCTAGAAACATATTTTGACTCAAAACTTTCTTGATGTGTTTAATAAACCTGTAGCACATGGATGTGTCTAAGCGGCCAGTGTTACATTTGGCCTCACTACTACCATAGATCCATCAGAGGTACATGATATGTTATAGCATCTCAGGGTCAGTTACTTGAAAACTCCAGCAGATCTCCACAACCATGGATGAGATCATACGGGTCTATTGAGGGAAACACATACCTCCATATCTTGGAATCCAGCAACATGGCAACATGAGTAACATGGCAACTTATACTAACCAGCAAGCACCACAATAACACATAGCCCTCCCTTTATTTGAGATTTATGATGGTTTGTCTGGAAAATACAAAGGCCAGTAGGCCGCTAACATGTGTCACCAGTACCAGTGACCTCATGATCCTTATGTTATTATCATTCCTATAGCATCAACGCCAACCAATGGAAGATACTACATTCTTAGCAGAAAGGGCTCTGACTACAAGAGGCTGTAATGTGTCAAGCTGTAGGGTGTGACAAACAGTCAGGAACAGGCATTCAGCAATAGACCCAGGATAGCTGTTTAAGCAAATCGAAAATACAAATGTATAGGAACATGGCTGCTGAGCCTCTCACGACTCTCCAAGATCTGCATCATCGGTGCTCGGCACTGCCGGAACCACAGCTCCAGAGATCCAGCAACTTGGAATCAGTGAGTAAATGTTTAATGTGAAACTTTCCAGAGCCGGTGATAAAGCAGGTCCTATCTTATGCATAATCTAAGCTTTATGTATACTTATATATAGCTATTCTGCAGTGATTGCAAGCCAGTGACTTCTGTGCCAGTCCCAAGCCCGGATGCAAATCGTCAGTGGGAATTCCATACTAGCTCGGTCAAGGCCCGGTTAACAACCACTGGTTAACCTACAGGGTAACTTAAGGCACTGTTAACCTACAGGGTGCCAGCGGAAATTGGACTACTGTTGGTTGAGGAAGGAGATGAGGGAGAAGGGTTCGTAGACATGGAGAGAAGAGGAAAGGCAGGTGTATAGGTCTGAGAATAGGGACTCTTAACATTGGTACAATGACAGGGAAAGGTAGAGAGCTGGCGGACATGATGGAGAGAAGAAAGGTCTTCTCTCTGTGTGCATACTGTGTGTGCAGGAGACCAGGTGGAAAGGAAGCAAAGTACATGGTACTGGAGGGGGTTACAAATTGTTTTATTGTGGTGGGGATAGGAAGAGAAAAGGGGTAGAAGTAATCCTCAAGGATAAGCTTGTGAGAAAAACTTTTGAGGTGAAAAAAGTGTCTGTGAGTTAGAAGAGGAGTGATTCTGGAGTGAGCTAGATGAGGTGATAGAGAGTGTTCCCAGATGGGAGAGAGTAGTAATTGAGCACACTTCAACGTGTCAGGACTTTTGCTTGGACATTCTCTGATGGAACATTAGGGTTGTTCCGGCAGTGTGTTTGTTGTTTGTTGTTACGTGTCTCATCATATTCACCTGGTTGTAATTGGAGTAATTAATATAATCTACTTATTTCCTCCGCATTGCGGTTAGCTTCGCGGAGTCCTCGTCTTTTGTGTTTTGGTTCTTGTTTCTAGTACTATATATTTTCCCTGTCTGTTTCCTTGTTAATGAATAAATATTTTTGTTATCCCTATGTTTGGTTCTGCTTTTATCCCAGTGTGGGATTTTTTATAAGATAAAGATACACCACGGCCCAGGGGAAAGATGAGATGAGAAAAACGTGCATCAAGAGTCAAGTGTTATACTGTGCATAGGTCAGGAAGCAAGCAGGTCGTCGGGGTCAGTGATTGATTAACCACCCCTATAGGCTAAGAATACACAGAAACCAACTCGCACACACACACAGGCAGAAAAAGACACGCGCACACAGCATTGAGGAAGAACTGAGCAGAAGGGTTTTAATAAAGAAATGCACAATCATAAGGAGTCACTTCTTAACATAAAAAGGTTTGACAGCATAGCGAGGAGGGTGTTGAGTCCTTTTATTGACACGCCATGGAGCTTGAGTAGCCTGAGTATGTGTAGATGGAGGTGGAAGAGTCTGAGTAGACTTGGTAACAACTGTAGCAGTCTGTGTTGAAACATCAACCCCCTTGACAGCAGACGTGTCGCTGGGTCGACCACGACTCCCCATATCCTGGATATAATGAGTAATGACCTCAGTAAAAAGATCAGCAGTAGGTGAAGGTGTGGAAAGGTCGGTTTCATCCAGAAGGTGTGCGACCCATGCAGAGATTGAAGCTAGAACACACCACAAGCAGGGCCTTAGTAAGCATATGCAATACATGGCCATTGGGGTAATGAGTAAACCAATGACCACTGCACACCATCTTCACAGAGACTGAACAGTAGAAGAACAGGTTTTAATCATATAGAAGAGAAAAAGTGCTAGAGTACAAGGAAAATCCATACATACCCATGAATAAGTGTGTTATGTTGAGTTGTGTTGAAAAAGACCCCAGAAAAAAGAGAATAAGTCAAAAAGCACATGAAACCAACTTATAAACTCCATGGCCTGATGACGTAGGTCCAAAGTCCATGAGACCGGGGCCCTCCGGATGGAAATAATGGAAAATTGAGAGGGCCTAGAGCACGGGCAAAACTTTCCAATGTGGAAATAATGGTAATTTCTGAAGCGGGCGAAACTGTGTACGTGAGCGGAATTATGATTGGATAACGAAGGGGGTATGGCAAAAAGGGGGGGGCATGTCAGAACTGTATATAAGCTTGTTGCAATCAGCAGTGCTTCGGTGCAAGTATCGTCTACTGGACAAACTTGTATCCCTGGTACCAGCTGGTTAATTGCTGTCTATACGACTGTCAATAAACCTACCTCAACTGAATCCAGTCTTCGTGAGTTTGGCTGATCATTTCTTCTTTGAATTTTTACTTAGAACAGTTGTTTAAACTTATAGTCAGATTGCAGGAGCTAGCCTGGGCCAATGTAGGTTGGAGTCGGTTTTCTCCTACACCAGCCGTTTCTGACACAACTGGCATGTTGGTCAGGGGTCATGAGGAGGCATTGGGCAGGTTTGGTGTTAAGGAAAGAAATCTAGAAGAATAGATGGTGGTGGACTTTGCTGAACAGATAAAAATGGCTGTAGTTAAGACTATTTCCATAAGAGAGAGGAACATAGAGTTACATATGAGTGGAGGTAGGAGTATGCAGATAGACTGCATTCTATGTAGACGAGGCAATCTGAGAGAGATTAGTGGCTGCAAAGTGGTGGTAGGAGAGAGTGAAGCCAGACAGCATCAGATGTTGATGTCTTTGGTGGCCAGGATGAAAAGGAGAGGAAAGATAGAAAAGAGGACCAAGTGGTGGAAGTAAAAAAAAAAATGAATGTTGTGAGAAATTCAGACAGAAGCTGAAACAGGCTTTGGGTGGTCAGAAAAAGTTAGGAGGCTGCTAGTGCCCCTTTTCCACCAAGGCAGTTTGAGTGCTGATTCAGAGCAAGAGCCTAATTTAGAACCAATTCTTTAAGAACTAGGAAAAGTGGTTCTTAAGTAGCACCAGAACGTTGCTGGTCTAGACTAAAGAACCGCTTACGTCAGGGGCTGTGGGCGGGGCTGAGGGAGGGGTTACTGTTAGCGCCTTTGATAATTGTACCTTTAGTATACCAATGTTTAATACACTTTTACTTTACCGGAAGCTACATGCTAAGGCTACCTTTTTTTCTGTGTTAATGATAAAATAATTTTATGTACTTTCCGTTATTCTCGATTACAACCTCCGTTTATACAAATCACATGGAGCTGCATGTACATGTTGGATTCGCCGCGTTTGGATGCCAATTTAGGTTCGTAAAGCCATGAGCATTAAGAGTAAATCAACATCCACCGTTGTTGATGTTGTGTTTGTGTTTGCCGCTGCTGCGCTAACGTTGCTGGGAAAGATGACACGTATACAGTGACGTAAGACTTTGCCCTGTGATGGCTCTCTAGCCAATGTAAAGGCAAACCAGTTCTTAGAAGGCTAGCCAGTGGAACCAACTTCGAACCAGCACCAGCACTAGCTCTGAACCAGCACCCGGTTCTTTTTGGTGGAAAGGGGTCACTGGTGTGTCACCTGAAAAGAGAAATTAAAACAAGGAAACTTGGTGGTAGAACAAGGAAGTACAGGACAGCATTCAGACAAAGAGGCTAGCTCAAAAGAACTGGAGGTAGAAAGGACAGAAAAAAGTAGACAGGATTACTAGGTGAAGAGGCACAGCACAGAGTGAAGAGGGACGTGTCAAAGGCCAAACAGAAAGCAAAAGATGAGTTGTATGCCAGGTTAGTCACGAGGGAAGGCGAGAAAGACTTGAACAGATTAGCAAGACAGAGAGATAGAAATGGGAAGGATGTGCAACAGATAAGGATGATTAAAGATAGTGATGGAAAGGTGCTAACTGGCAAGGAGAGAGTGCAGAGAAGATGGAAGGAATATTTTGAGGAGCTGATGAATAAGTATAATGAGAGGGAAAGACAGGAGGAAGAGGTGAATATTGTAGAGCAGGAAATAGCAAAGATTTGAAAGGATGAGGTAAGGAAGGCTCTGAGGCGAATCAAGAGAGGAAAGGCTGGTGTTCCAGATGACATACCTGTGAAGGTGTGGAGAGACAGCAGTGGAGAGACAGCAGTGGAGTTTTTATCTAGAATGTTCAACAGGATTTTAGAGAGTGAGAAGATGCCTGAGGAATGGAGGAGAGGTGTTCTAGTGCCGATCTTTAAGAACAAGGGCGATGTGCAGAATTGTAGCAACTACATAAAGTTGATGAGCCACACAATGAAGCTATGGGAAAGAGTAGCAGAAGCTAGGCTAAGAAAGGAAGTGGATATTTGTGAGAAGCTGTATGGCTTCATGCCCAGAAAGAGCACTACTGATGCAATTTTTGCTCTGAGAATGTTAATGGAGAAGTACAGAGATGGCCAGAAGGAGCTGTACTGCGTCTTTGTGGATTTAGAGACAGTGTCAGAGAGAGGAGCTATGGTACTGTATCAGGAGTGGCAGAGAAGTATGTCAGAGTAGTACAGGATATGTATGTGAGGAGTATGATAGCAGTGAGATGTGCTGTAGGTCAAACAGAGGAGTTCAAGGTGGATGTGAGGGTACATCAAGGATCGGCCTTGAGTCCCCTCTTGTTTGCTATGGTGATGGACAGGTTGGCAGATGAAGTCAGACAGGAATCCCTGTGAACAATAATATTTGTGGATGACATTGTGATCTGTAGTGAAAGTAGGGAGCAGGTGGAGAAACACCTGGTGTAGTTCTGCTCTAGAAAAATGAGGAATGAAAGTCAGTCATAGTAAGACAGAATACCTGTGTTTGAAGGATAGGGAGGGAGGTAGAACAGTGACATTACATGGGGCTGAGTTTAACTATTTGTGGTCAAAAATCTAGTGTGACGGGGAGTGTGAAAAGAGAAAAAGAGGTGAGGACGCGAGTGCAGGCAGGTTAGAGTGGGTGGAGAAAAGTGTCAGCAATGTTGTGTGACAGAAGAGTGTCAGCAAAAATAAAAGAAAAGGTGTACAAGACCAGCTATGCTGTATGGGTTAGAGACTGTAGCAGTGAGGAAAAGACATGAGGCAGAGATGGAGGTAGTAGATATGAGGATATTGAGGTTCTCTTTAGGAGTGACGAAGATGGACAGGATCAAGAACAAGCACATCAGAGGGACAGCTCAGGTTGGCTGTTTTGGAAACAAGGTCAGAGAGGATAGATTAAGAAGATTTGGACATGTACAGAGGAGGGAGATGGTTATATTGGTAGAAGGATGTTGGAGATGGAGCTGCCAGGTAAAAGGTCAAGAGGAAGGAAAAAGAGGAGATATACAGTATGGATGTGTTGAAAGAGGACATGAAATTAATTGGTGTGAGAGTAGAGGATCCCGAGGATAGAGTTAGGTGGAAACAGATGATTCGCTGTGGTGACCCCTAATGGAAAACGCCAAAAGTAAAAGAAGAGAAAAAAAGTATTAAAAGTTCCCCATTTTTATAATATGTATAATTTGTAATATATGCATGTACAAAGGGCAGGTTTATATAATGTAAAATAATAAATAAAAATTAAATCATCAAACCTTTTTCCAACCTCAATGTGAAATTACAACATGCAAAAAAAACAAACAAAAAAAAAAAAAAAAAACATTTTATTGAAAAATAAGAAGGTTACAATGACCTATTTGCACACAGTAAGTGTGCACACATGGAGAAGCACCTTTGATTTTTCTTACACCTTTCAATTGTTTTGGTAAGAGTTTAGCAGCATGGCACATTTTCTCTTGACAATATTTTTCCATTATTATTTGCAAAACCATTCTAGATCCATTAAATTGTAATGGCTTGTAATAGTAATCTCCTGGGCACAGCCGTCAGGTCTGGGCTCTGGCTGTGTTATTCAATACCATTAATATTCTTATGGTTAAGCCATGCCTTTGTTGTTGTATGGATGTATGCTTTGGGTTGCTGTTGTGTTAAGAGGTGAAATTCCTTTTTATCAGCTTACTAGCAGACACCTGAAAGGCTTGTACTATAATTGACTGGTGTTTGTAGCTTTTCATGATTCTATCCACTTTGTTGAAGCACCAGTTCCGGCTGAAGAAAAGCAACTAATGCATGATGCTACTACAACCATGCCGCAGTATAGGTATGGTATTTTTTTTGGTGATGTGCTTTTTTTGCACTTTACACAATTTTTAGAATTATGGAATTTTTTGTAAGAAAGGGCTTCATTCTAGTCACCCTACCCCATAACCTAGACATGTAAAGAATGTGAGCAATATTTGTCATAAGCAGAGAGCAAACAGTACTTTAATGGCTACTTTAGGTCACTTGGCAACCTCCGTGATAAGTTTTTTGCATTTGTCCTTTTATAAATTTTGGAGCGAGGTCCCCACGTCGCTCCTTCTGGCTGAGCCCGGCCGGTCCCCGTGGGGTAAGACCCGGCCACCAGGCGCTTGCATACGAGCCCCAACCCCGGGCCTGGCTCCAGGGTGGGGCCCCGGTTGCGCCATACCGGGCGACGTCACGGACCTTGATTTCTTTTTCCTCATAAGGGGTATTGAACCGCTCTTTGTCTGGCCCGTCACCCAGTACCTGTTTGCCTTGGGAGACCCTACCAGGGGCAGAAATCCCCAGACAACATAGCTCCTAGGATCATTCAGGCACTCAAACCCCTCCACCACGATAAGGTGTCGGTTCAAGGAGAGGTTAGGCCCCGGGGAAGACCTAGGACACACTGGAGGGACTATGTCTCTCAGCTGGCCTGGGAACGCCTCGGTATTCCCCCGGGAGAGCTGGAGGAAGTGTCTGGGGAGAGGGCAGTCTGGGCGTCCCTGCTTAGACTGTTGCCCCTGCGACCCGGTTCGGATAAGCGGTAGAAAATGGAATGGCCTTTACAGTGTTACATGTTTTTGGAATTCTTTTACACCCATCTCCTGATTGGTACTTTCAGCAAGTGACATATCATGTGTGCATTATAACCTCTTTGTGGACAATGTCTTCAAGAAGATATGAAGAAAATCCTAGAGAAACAGCTGATCATTCTCTAAACAGCTGATTAGTTGGGCTTCATCAGTATAATTTTATTGATGGCAGCTGCATCATAATTTCTTTTGGATATGAGATTAAATAGGATAGGATTGTTCTTAACACAGCCAGTTTTAAAAGGGTATAATGTGCACGCTTATACCATCAGGTTAATTTAACTTTTTATTTTTTCTGTGTTTACCCTAAGATGTTTCGGATTGATTTTCACTTGCTGTACTTTGTATGTGTTTAAATTTTACTTTGAGTTTGAGATGTTTTGACGTTTTAACAATGGCTTGTAGACTTTTTTATATCCATTGTATAGGTTTCTAAGTAGAAGAAGTGGGAATTTCACAGTAACATGGCTCCATGTATCTCTATCCATAAGGAAGCACTACTGAGAACTATACTGTCAATCACAAGGACCTTTGGGAAATCAGTCCATGTCATGTAAAGAACAACCTACTTTCTCAACCGTTAAGACTTGGCCATTTCTATTGCAAGGTGTCTTTTTTCCTTGCCTTGTATCATGCTGTCTATTATATTAACATACAACTGCATTTATAGACATAGATAATTAACATTTCATAGATAGTGAGATAGTGATATACCTGTAGTAAGTAAAGTATCTTATTCTGTTGTATAACCACCCAGAGTTCTTTTGGAGACGTGTGAGAATCAAGCATCAGAACTGCAAGGGTTGTCCTCACTAAAATATTTCTTAGCAACCAAGTGACCTTCTACACCTCCTCAGAAAAAAAACAGTATCTTAAGAAATTTATAAGCTGGGTGTGTGCATGACTGTGTGTTTGTAAGTATGCAAGCATGGGCAACTACAGAAATATAAAAGTTGAAATATGATAAATGAATAAATAAATAACTGTGTATTTCTGTTAGATTTCATTGCTACATTATATAAATGCGATAGAATTAAGATTTCCCTTCAATGGAACTTATGAGGTCAAATTCCCTGTGCATTAATGTGAGGAAAATAGAAAATTGGCTTGCCAAGGTTGGAGTGGAAGAACTCGAGTGGCCTGCACAGAGGCCTGACCACAAAATCAATGAACAGCTTTGGGATGTACTGGAATGCAGACTGCACACCAGGCCTCCTCACTTAAGACTGGTGCCTGACCTCACTAATGCTAACAAATCCCTGGAGCCATGCTCAAAAAATCTAGTTGAAAGCCTTCTTCAAAATGTAGAGGTTGTTACAGCAGCAAAGGGGGGAAATTTTGTTATGTTGTATGGAAACGTGTTAATGTTCAATGTGTTAGAATGGACACAAATGTGTTAGTGTGATGATCCAAGTGACGAAGCAAATTAGGTTCAATGTGTAAAATGTAGCAGTTAGATACAGCATTGCTCACTTGCTGTGAGGATGTTTGAAGCAAGTCATCACTCCAGCCCAGGTTTTAATTTTCATGTGCGCTAGCAATCAATTAAAGCTTCTGGGAGTGAGTGTGAAGTTAGATATTTTATGAACTAAACCCAGCTAAATTCATTACCGAATTTAGGCTGACAAACATAAAAATAACCAGTGAGTGGTGTTAAAATACTCTGGGTTTAAATACAAATACAGATGCAGATGCCAATGCATTACAGCTATTACAGTGGTGGTATATTACACCCACTGGTGATGTTAACAGGAATGTCTGTACACTGGTCATTCATGCATAATCAGCCAACCATGTGGCAGCAGTACAATGTAAAAATCAGATGCAAATGCAAGTTAATGTTCATATTATAAAAATAAAAATAAATGTAATCGTAATTATATTTATTGTGCCATGGTTGTACAATGATGCCTGATAGGTTATTGAGTTTTCACAGAATGGTATTAAAATTGGTGCGCAAAACTGCCTTGTTGACAAACCTTGGGGTGGATGGGCTAGAAGTGTAGACCACATTTGTTTCCATTCTTTTTCTTTTCTGTTCACTATGGTTAAGAGTGGTTGTTTGAGTAAGGCTAAGGTAAGTCTTTCTTATCAGCTTGATCCAGTCTGGCTTTTAGGACTTGTGTCAGATTCCAAATTTATAATACTCATCCACACATGAAAACTGTTGAAATGATATCCAAGTGATGTCAGTGAGAGATCTCTGGACATGAACTGGTTAGGGGATGCCAGGCTGTTCTCTGTCCTCCTGCAGGGTGAGTATTTGATTTAGATAAGAATGTAAATGAGGTGAAGTGTAGTCATTTAGCTTCAGCGGCTATGGAATGTTAAAGATTTATGTCTGATGAGCCATTCATCCTATTAATAATCTTTTGAAAAGCATTTGTAATGGATAATGCTTCTGTAATGGGTGGATGGCTGTCTTCTGATGGATGAGTCTCATGCTGTGATAAGAGCTGACCCAGTGAGAATGACTTACGGTCTTACAGTCCAAATTCCAAAATAAGTAGTGTATTCGTTTTGAGTTTCCTATGTGTGGCTTCAGTTAAACCTCTTTCTGACCAGTGCTTTATACAGTGTTTTTTTTTCTCCCACACTTCAAGAATGTGCCTTCAACTAACTTTTAGAAGCCTAGGATTTGACCGCTTGATTCAACTTGAGCAATTTGGCTACAACAACAACAAAAAAACACATTATATGATGCCAGATGCTGGAGCTGACCTTTGCATTTATTCTCTTGAAATGAAATGGACAACAGACTCAGGTTTCGACTGAGGATGGCAGACTCCTCTGGCATGAGCCCCGTCTTCCCTCCTGAATGCTAATAAGATTCAGCTCACTTTCTTCAACGCTTGATTCTTTCCTGCTACCATCTTCCTCTTTTAAATGGGCAAATCAGCAAGAAGCCCTCAATAAGTCTATTTGGAAGCAGCTGCTGTGTAATTGGATTTGTTATTAGTTGAACTGTCAGTAAATTAAAAATTGATCTTGGGGAACCATTTGGAAAAAGGCGAGACTACCTTCAGGCTCAAAAGTCGGAAGGAGCACTGAAAATAGATCGTGAATAATTTCCAATAGATCTCTTCTAGCACCATGGCAGTGAGAACATCCACTGATACACATTCATACCAACAAGCTCCCTGCCTCGCACACACATCTATATACACACACTGTAATTTACTGGCACCAGGAGGGTCGTTCCTCTTTAGAACACTTGACGCACAGTGTTGACGTTAACAGTGCGCCACTTCTCATGCTTTTTGCCAATAAAGTCATTACACCATGAGCACACACATTAACAACTAATTATCACTACAGTACATGCCTTTTAGAGCAAATAAAACTCTTTGAGACCATTTAACCATGAGGGAAAAAACCAGAGCAAAACAACCATTACTCTTCACTAGCAACATACTTTCTACGTAACATATGAAGTAACTTAAGATACTGGCTGATTTCTGTCTTACCCATGATATTATGTCACATACAGTAATTAGCTGCATTGTTCTGCTCATCAATGAGGTAACTATTAACATAATCTGCAATGTGTAATTAGGAATCATGGTACTTTGTGGCAGCTTTGGGCAAACTGCTTTGCTGTACAGTATTTCCCCGAAAGCAGAACCCTATCTGAGATAAGTCTATGTCATTTAAAGGGTTTGTTCATGAGAATATGGCTTTCCTTCCCCACTGAGGAACCTGGCTGGAAATAAAGCCACACAGTATAGCACACTGCTCTATACAAGCAGTGTGCTATACAAGCCTTTCTAAGGGCAATAGGTGAAAGATTTATCTATTGTAGATTTATTTAACATTCAAAAAACTAATGGACTCTACAGAGGCGTAATTGTGCTGTACCAAACAAATTATAGATATTGTCAGCAGTCCTCTGAACTTTGTTAAGCATGCAATAATATGAGAGAAAAAAAACAGGGTTACATAATAAGCTTTCCAAAATGTTTTACAAAGATTTAATTGAAATTACTTTATTTTCATTTAATTTCAAATTTCTTTACAATTACATAAACATTTTCAGGGAAATTGCAATAGAAAATAACACCATAGCATTTAATTTAGGTAGTTCTGGGAGTAGTATTTAATAATATGTATGTATTTCCTTGAATCATGTTATGTTTTTGTTCAAATAATGGTTTTTGCTAAAATTGCTTATGTAAAGGTAAATCGCCAATGACTTCACATTTTGAAAGCTTTATATCCATCTGGATAAATACAAATTAGCTAGGTAGTAATAAGTCACTCCTTCCAAACAGAACAGTTTACACATTTTTAAAACTTACACTATTATTTTTGTCCTAAATGTATAACTCACTTCAAAAAGCTTTCATTGATGATGACTAAATAAGATAACAGCTAAGCTAGTAATCTAACAAGCTAACGTTACTGATCAAATCTGTAGCAAGTAAATTTGATATGGGAAACAGGATGCCCTCATTCGACTACATACAAATTCACATGCTACTCATTAAGACAGCAATAAGTGTTAGCCTACTAGCCTGGTACCTCTCCTCACTTCACAGCTACAATGTTGTGTTATGAATTACTGTCTAGCTGCAAGTCAAGGTTTACAAAGGGAAAGGAAGGATTCAGTAAATCATATGCAGATGTAAATTATAATGTTCAATAAATAGAAAACCCTATTTTCAGATGTATCTTCTATAGTCTACCTCAGAAGACAATGCTTTATCAGCTAAATTTTACAGGTGGTTGCGCCCTAGTAAAAAGGGTCTAGCGACTCCCCTGGATAACTTTACAACTTTCAGCTAATATAAAACTTTTTTTTTTTATCATTTTGATGCCACCACAAAAGGCCTTGAGTGTCCCTGAGATTCTGAATATTGCTTTTATAATCTGATGGACTGGCTGTTGTGGTACCGTTATTTGACTGCCTAGATCACCCACATCAGAGATTATTAGTACAATATTCCAGTCACAGGCATTGACAGTAAGAATCACCGCTGTTAGCATTGATGTGGAGATGTTTCTGTGTACATGACTGTTGGATTATTTCCTGCATGTCTCAAACAAAAACATTTTTTCATTGAATTTAAAAAAATGAAATACAATTCTCATTTGTACAATGACCTTGATTGCTACAATCCTTGATTGCTTTTTTTTGTGATAAAAAAAAAAAAGCAAATGAGAATTATTTGAATTTATGAATGGGTTAAAAGAGCCTCATGCACAGGTAATATAAACCCTGTATCATATGTTATTCCATGTCAACACAACAGAAAATGCAGAAAAATACAAACAAATGCACGTGCACCAAGCTGCCAAACCTTGTTGCCAGGCAGCTTATGAAGAGAAGCACAAAAGAGGTTCTTGCAGAAACAGAAGACAGATCCACCTTTTATTTCTGTCAACTTGAACATTTCTTTCTCCTATTCACATCAGATTCACCTGAAAAAATCTTCCCTTGAGCATCACATCTGAGCTTCCCCATACCCGATCACGATGATCACTACCACAACAAAACTGCACCGACTGCACTTTTTCTGTCTGCCTCCACTTTGAAAATGTTAATAAAAATGCTATCAGGATCAGCTGTCATATGAATTCATTGTGATTTGTGTTGATACTAAGCCTTTGGGCCACACAGTATTTGAAGGTCACTATTGCCTGACACAGTTAGGCTGGTAGCTATAAACTGTTCTGGTGACAATTTGTTCATCTCCTTTTAACAGTGAGTACTTTCTGACTGCTTGTTATTGCCACAATGTCTTCTGGGCCTTCTGGACTTCTGTTCTCAGAGAAAGAAGTATCCTAATAATATAGTATTATTAGGGTATAATACAATAATAATAATAATAATAATAATAATAATAATAATAATAATAATAATAATTTTTACAATTATTTATAATTTCTATTAACAGTAGACACTCTTAACACAGCTTAACAGAAATCTGAACACATATGAAACAACAGATCAGAATTTCAGGATTCATTGCCAGATTGTAGCAAGTTCAGAAGGTCTGGGAAAGGGGATACAGGGCGTAGGCTTAAAAAGCTCAAAAAAGTGTGCTTTATTTGATGCTTTGCTTTTCAGTGTTATAAGTTTAACTCCACACACACAGCTCACGACTCTCAGCAGCTCTCATCACTTCCACTTTTATCTCTGCCACAGCTCACTGCAACAGAGAACAATCATTACTCTAATTAAGCACAGGTGTGTTATCCTTCCCACTCACTTCCCTCGGGTCCAAAACCGGCGCTCATCCACGTAGTCGAGCACCGCTATTATGTATGTTTCCCCAGTGATAAATGCCACAGGGTGTGGCCATCAAGTGTTACACCAACTGGATATCCACCAGCTGGATAACATCTTTTAATGCCACTGGACACATTCCACCATTTCCACTGGTACCATAAGGTTGATAAAATCCTTGCCGCTGCACTCCTTATCCAGCAGTTACCTCCGGCAGGCATCCCATACAGTAGCTGTGGGGCAAATGCAAGTGCGTGGCCAGCTGATCTGGGGTTAAAATCTCCTTCTTGAGGTCCAGACGATCTAGCATGCTGCGGAAAAGAAACGGTGACCTGGGCTTTCTGGATAACAGCAGGAGCATACGGACCATCTGCTCTGGGTTTGGACACACCAAATATCAGCCACACACTTAAAGAGCTTGATGAGGGCTTTGGCATTGCTGCGTGGCCCCAGAGTGTGATGTAGGGTAGAGCCACCAGGGCTGGCACTAGAGTAGTCTTTTGCCTGTGCATGGAGCAGGGTGTAGTATCACTGCTCTTGCACTGTCTGCATCTCAAGGAGTGCTTGGTGTCAGATCCTTACCAGTCATTTCTCCCAGCTCTGCCTTCCATTTACAAACTGGGGTTTGACCATGCCAGCCTTGGTGTCCAATATACAGCTAACATCGTGGATAGTAAATTTAGACCATGGTTTTGGCTTTGAACTGCCGTTGCCACGGTTGGTTTTGCACTCAGGTCAACACCAGCAAACATTTGATGGCTTCAGCAGGAAGTTCAATTTATAATGAAAACAAAAGTTATGCTAATGCTCATAATGCTCAGCCTTCTGTTATTCTTTTACAGAATCCTCCAGCTGAAAAGAAACCTCAGATTGCTGGCTGAGCCTACGCCATGCTCCTGGAGAGGACTGTTTCATCTTACTGCTGCCATCCACCCTCATGCTGCCTAGGCTGGGAGCCTGGATCCCTGCACAAGAGCTCCTATAATCACTAAAAACATAGACAAGTTTGTTTTCACCTTTTCACTGCTTTTATGCTGCACCAAATTGCACCTGCACCTTAAAGTAAAATAAAACCACAATACCGTTTGCTTTACTCCTGTCTCTGTGCCTGTTCTTCCGTGTGCCATCCCTCAGAGTGTACAATGTAAAAAGGAAATTATTTGAACACACTCTATGATTTCACCCAGATGAGGATGGATTTCCTTTTGAGTCTGCTTCTTTTGAATATTTCTTTCCATCTCAAGGAGTTTTTCTTTTTTCTTTGCCAGTTTCATCTGGATTGCTTATTAGGAGTAAAACATCCTCTTTATTATGCAAATGAAACAAATACACTGAAATGCTACACTCATTTACAAAAAAAAGGCTCTAAATACCGCCGTCATGTTCTTTACTTGGCCAATAGAACCTTTAACGGAAAAAAAGGACATTAGTCAATAAAATAGTTTTTCAATTTGGATATATAATTGAATTAAATAATTGAAATAAATGATAGAAAGTAAGAGGTTGGAGATTTGCTATTATCAATAATATAGCTATAAAAATTCATTCATATTTTCATTGTCATGTGAACAGAGGAACAGAGGCAGTCTATGAGGGCACAGGTTCACATTAGCTTTTCTTTATTCCAAACAGACACAAGACTCTAGACTGTCAGGACTCTGCCCGGACTCTGGCCATGTGCCTTTTGTTTATGTTTTTCTGTCACATGTCTTCCATCTCTTCCTGCCCGCTTCTGCATACCTGTCCCTCATGTGTCTTGATTATTAGTAGTATTTAGTTAAGCCGCGTTGCCTGGTGCAGCGCGGAATCTACTGTTGTCTGGTCCTGTCTCCAGTCCGTGTCATGTTTCGTGTTTTTCTGTTATTAAACCCTGTTTATTTGTCTATCCTGCATCTGGGTCCGTTTTATCCGGCGTTCATGACATAGACAGAGAACATGTCACAAACCGGTGATAGCCAAAGCAAGGTGCAGATAGGGTTACAAAAGAGAGACAAAGACAGGTTAAAAATACAGACAATGTATTTCGCAGTAGTACAACACAAAACAGGCATTTAAACAGACCACAGACATGACATAAACAAATATAGAGCAATTCAGGAACTGAAGTGGAAGTGCCTTGGGGAGCCAGGAGCAGCCCTGCCTCGAAAAAGTGTGAGACAGGTAAGGCTGTTTAATAGTAAAAGGCAGTTCCAAAATTTCAGGCAAGGGCAGAGTCGTAAAAGCAAATATCAGGCTCAACAAACAGAATGAAAAGGACTACTCAGCTTACGTCTGTTCCCCTAGAAAAGCATGAGACAACACACGATTGCTTGATGTTATGGGAGCATCTCGGCAAGACTGGTGAGAATGGTAGTCGCACGTGTCATCTAGACCATAAACAGGCATCTAAGTCACGGAATCCCCAGATTCTAATTGTCTGAAGGAAGATGTTTCAGGGATGTCTGAAGTGTGGCAAAGCAACACAGTGTTTCATTCTCAGAGAACCAGGTTACCTTACCTTACCTTACAAACCTGAGACTTACCCTTTCAAGGAAACTCAACACTGCATTATGGCTTGGCGCTATGGGAATGTCAATTCTGATGTCACCACAGAGAGGAGAAATGTTTTCCCAAAAAGGTTGTGTGACACTGGCACAGACAATTGTTGCAAGCAGAGCGGATCAAACAAACACTGAAAGACCTGGGATTCTGGGGTTGATTTCAAACTGTAAAACCTGATGAATGTGAGTGGAGCGTTCTGAGGCACAAAGGTATCATACAAAGGTAAGCCCTGGAAGATGCTAGATTCCTAGTGGTGTGGGCCTTGACTCCTAGAAGCCATTCTGTGCACCTTATAGGACAGAGTGATAGCATCTGTTACCCAATGAGAAAGGCACTGCTTCCTGATCACATTACCTCTGTTGCGACCACCAAATCTGCCAAAAGTTGGAGTATTCACACCACAAAGTGATAAACCAAACAAACAACCATTTAAAATAAAACCTCACATATCTGTGACATGACAAATAATTTGTTCAGCTTAGCATAGCCATGTATACGTAATAAATAGCCAATGTAACTATACAGAACTATTTCTACTATAAATTATATTGCAAAGATTGGGAGATGGGAAAAAAAACACTTTTGGTTTCTACTGCATAAGTTGGAAAATGTGTTTTCTTTTTATAAAGCCTGATTTTTTTTTTTTTTTTTTTTTTGCCTAGTTTCAGTGATTTATTTATTTATTTATTTATTTATTTATTTATTTGTGATTTTTGCTTTCCAAGAAAACAACTTCTTGATTTTTGTTTTCTTGGAAAACAACTTCTGAATAAATGAACAAGTTACACTAAAGACAAAACAAGTTGCTAGACTGTATTCTGGATTAATGTATGTTGTTGGGCCTTAGCTATGGCTTTGTTGTTGTTCATGTTGTCCTGACCCACTAAAATGTATGGTCACAAGCACCTGGTGATTTGAGATATTTGATTAAGATCTTTTATTAAGACCCACTCACTAGAGGGACATCCGAGCAGGAAAGCAGCTGCTTATATTAACTTGTGATATAAGGTTGTTAATTACTTTTTTGGCAAATGGTGCCATGCCAGCAGGAAGAAAATGCATGAGCATGACCAATGACAAGGTTATTAAAATGTAAATAAACCTTTTATTGCACAAATTAGGATGGAAAATGGAACACGTCCAATTAATATTCTGAATTGGGGTCATGTCATAAATCCATTCTATATTTTTGTTTAATATCATGTGTTTTTCATCATACAGCTTGTGACCTTAATATTATTAGTATAACATAATACTAGATAGAAGTTTTGATATTTGGGATAAATATTATAAGATACTTATATTATATATTAAAAAATACATATATCTTCATCCCTGATTGACAAAATAATATTGGCGACAACTATAATATACCTTACAACCATTGCAAAATGAGTTTTAGAAGATACATGCTGTATGTATACAGATGTTTTTGCATGATATGTGCTTGTGCAAACCAAAATTGTATTGTTCTTTGGAGAACACTGCCTTCATCCTCTTCAAGTTAAGAGGCATCAAGTGTATTACAGAGGGTATCGTAATGAGTTCTAATTACACTCTAACACTGGCATCAGCAAATACACCAACAGTTTCATTCTGAAAAGACTGAGCTTGAGACCACGATGGGAAGACAGAAAGCTAATCTAAGGCAAGGAAAAATAAAAAGTTTTGACATAAGTATTATTTGGACTATTTGCCTGTATGATCCTAAAATGATTTTTCTCTCAATCATATTCTTAGCATGGTGTAATATATACAGACCCCAGCTGTGGGGTGTCCCCTGCTTTGTGTCCTGAGTTTCATGGAATAGGCTCCAGGTTCCCTCTGATCCTGTGCAGGATAAGCAGTGCATCGTTGGGTTATAATATATATATATGGTTCCCATGGAAACAATAATACAGGGGTAACATGCTACGTTTTGACCTTTTTCTGGAGACTGCTGGACTGTAAAATGTTTTTCTAGGCTCCAGTAAATACCTTACTGGCCAGGCACATACTGTATAATCTCTCTCTCTCTCTCTCTCTCTCTCTCTCTCTCTCTCTCTCTCTCTCTCTCTCTCTCTTCCCCCCATAGCATTTTCTCACCCTTCTCAGTATTAGTTGATCTTATCTTTTTCATAACTTCCCTCCCTTTTTGTGAAGAGAATTAGAAAAATGTACATATCCTGCAACTTGTCTCTGTGACTGATACTTAACTATATTAAACACATTATAATCATACACTATATAATGTAAAAATGAATTATATTTCAATACAGTGTGGAAATTTTGACATACGGCATTGTTGCCTATTCAAAATAATCCTGGTCAGGGTTCTCTTAGGTTCAGTGAAGGAAAATACAGTATTTGAGTAACATTCTTGCACTAGAATTCCCCAGAAATATAACTGAGCATTATGGTCTCTGGAAGCATTGTGGTGCAGAGGGTAGTGTTGCCACTTGACCACTCCAGATTCCTGACATACTGCATTATTGCTAAATAATAATAATAATATTTGAATTTAGAAATTAATTTTATGGATTGTTTCATTGCTAAAAAAAATATTGTTGGTGATCTTTATCAAACAGCAGTGCCACTTTTCTCACTTCTCACTGACACAAAAAAGCGAACAGTGAACTGACAGAGAAGTGTGTTTGCGTGTATGTGTGTAAGAGAGACAGGTGTGATGTGCAGTAATAGTTCCACTCTGCTGCACATGCCCCCATTGTCTCTTATAGACCTTCCTTGACACATCAGGCTTTTTTTTGATCATACAGGCTTTAATTTGAAACTTGACTCGAAGCTATCTCTTGACAGTAGAAGTATCATTTCTGCAACGTTGTTGTTTTGGATATACATTTATGTCATTCTTTCATAGCCCTCCTTTAACCAGTAAGTCCATAAATTCTACTTTTCTGTCAGGAGGATTGAGGATTAGCTTGTAATCCTACCTAATCCTTAACAGGCAGAGCCTACATTTGGTTGACTGTGTTCAAAATAATTTATCTTGTAATTTAGACTTTCAGCATTGTACTGTGCTTAGAGCTGTCAGAGAAACATACAGTGTAGTGTGTACATATTTATACAGTGACACAAAATACTTTAAAAAGGACAAAAATAACCCTAGTTTCAAGGTTTCCTGAGTTCAAGGTGCTTAATATCTAATTTAATATTTCTATTATATCATTATAAAATATAGTATTTTTATAATCATTTAGACAATAATGTTATATAAAATGTACAATAGACGCTACAACAAGCAGAAGTGTGTCTCACCCCTGGTAATGCAACCATTTTTAGTGCCACCTTTTTTGTAGATTGCCGACTTGTCCTCAGTGAAGTGAACCATATGCAAAATTGAGCATCGGGTAACTCAGCTAGGAAAAAAAAAAAAAATCATGGGAGGGCCTGGAAACAATTACATTTTTCACATCATTGTCCTGCTATAAGGCATAATGCTGTACAAAAAGCAAAAAAAGTTTTGAGGCATTTGGGAATATATAATATGGTAAGCAATTTAAAATAAAACTTTTGTGCATTTTAACAATCATGCTGTGGGCCGTCAAATCATCGAGACAAGGGAGCTTGTTCTCCTGCAGCAATATTTCACAGAAGATATGCTTTGGCCATAACAGTTCCTTTTTCCCCCCCATTTCATTAGTCTGGTACAAGTTAATCTTATGTCCGTAAGCCATAATCCAGAGTGGTAGAGTTTTTTTCCTTTTTTAAAGGTAGCTTAATAGCTGTTTGAAATGTGTGGTGAATCCTCTGAGATCATCCCGGTATCATCTGAGATCTCTTCTTTTCAACTTCTTTCCTTCAACTGCCAGGTTGTAGGACACCCCGATTATCTCAGAAATGTACCACAAAACAGTTTTGGATGTGTCACCAAAGCAGCCTTGTTATGATCTGACGTTAGCAATTATTGGTATTCATGACTCCAAAAATCTCTATGCCTTTCTTCAGCAGAAAAAAAATTCATCTTTAGTAACCATGTTATCCTGGTCTGGGTCATCATGGATTTAGTTTAGGAAAAGATTTATGATTTTTTTTGGGTGCATACAATCTACTGCATTAAATCCGGTCGCTTGTTCATGAACTAATTACAAAGCAATACAAACATGCCCCAGAAATATAACTGAACATTATGGTCTCTGATAGAACAGTGGTGCAGAGGGTAGTGTTGCCACCTCACAGCTCCTGGGTTTGTTTGTGGACTGCAGTACTATGAATGCAGAGCATAAACACTGTACATATAAAACTGTTTATGGATACTAGATGCTTGGAAACAGCTTAACAATAAGGTCTTCCTAAAGTAATGACTGAGAATGTAAAAATATGTATTATGAAAAAGAAACTAGTCAGGCTTTTCAAAGTCTGATGATATACAGCACAGCATTTTTAATTGTTGTATTTTTAAACCTCATATGCACCAGACCACAATGCACCAGAATATCTGGAATATCAACAGCAGGCATTTCAGCACCATAGACAGTGCACTCTGTAAACTCACACATGAAGTAGAGATAAGGCTGAAGTCAAGCACATGCTGCTGTGAGCTTCTCATCACATCAGTGACACACGACAAGTGGCTTGTGCAATCGATTGCTCCTAACCTCTAATCTTTATCTGCTTCTTTATCTATTCTTCTGCAAAGCACAGTCTCCAGCATAGTGGGGAGCTCCCACGCAATGCCAAGGCACTGCAAACATTGAGACATCTTACTCTATCATTCTCTCTTCACTAACCACTTGAATTAGGCACCCTTCAATACTCACTATATAGGATTCATTTATTTTTGTTCGCACAAGCCTTCAGATGGTACAACATCATAATGGTAAGCAAACTTACTGTAATTTTAATTGCAGTGTTGTGATCATGATAAAGCATGCATACTTATCTGGAGCTAAGCATTTAAAAAAGAAAAAGACAAGAAAAAAAGTCACTGGATTTAGACATTTATCTATTTTTATCTATGTCCTATTGCACTATTAACCTTGTTATGAATTAAGAGATTAATAGATAACATTTTTCCCTGCTTTTAACACGATGTGTAACAATGCTTTCTGTGATGCACTGGGTGATTTAAAATAGGAAACACGGTACATTTTGGTATATGACCTTATGTGTCTAATTTATGCAACTGAGCAGGTAAGGGTTAAGGACCTTGCTCAAGGGCCCAGCAGTAGTGTCTTGGCAGTCCTGGGATTTTGAATTTACAATCTACTGATAAGTAGTTCAACACCTTAACCACCAAGCTACCACTGCCCCCATGAGCAAGACAGAGAATACACTAGGACCCTGGAGTTGGGATAGAATATTTACTGGGGCTCAGTCAAGTCAAACTGTACAACACCCTTAGGAAGCAGTGAGTGCCATCCTTGGTACCTGTGTTAGAGATGGAAGACCAGGGTAGTTAGACATTTTGGTTTCTTTTTGATTTCTAGATGGGTGTATGACTCTGCCTGAGTCCAGATAATTAATATAAATACATGAATATATAAGTACCCATTTCAAATAAAATTGTCTTATGTCTTGTTTGTTTGTAAAAACAAACCTAGTAATCTTTGTTATACAGCAGTATTGTTGTGTGCTAGGTATTTCCTTTTGATACTTGTAAACCAACCTTTATTGACCCAGAGTCACCCCAAACATAAAGCATGATGCTAACTCACATGTCTTACATATATTTTTCTAGCTATATACTGATTTATCAGCCAAACTACAGTAACATCAGTGAAACTAATAGTAAAGTAATTGTATGTAGAGTTGACGCCTCCAAATCCACCACCAATCCAGAAGCCACAATCAAATCCATTTTATTGTTAACTGTTTCCCTTTTAGCTTTATTTGGTCAATGAATTTGGATGGCTTGGCCATCTTCACATGTATATTTCTGAGAATGTCTGACAACTACTATTAACTACTACCAGTTTTACCTTTTGCTTTGTTCCTTGATTGTCTAATACAGCTCTAATTTATATCTGTCTGCTTCCAATATATCTGGCAAGAGTTAAAGTGAGGAAGAAAATTCTAAATTCAGCAATGGTGTTCTTGGAGTCCAGAATAGATTGTAATCTTGTCATGTTACCACTAACCCCAAACTCCATTTCCCATAGTACACCACAGCCATCAAACATGATCACCAAAGACTAAAGTCCCAGCACACACACCATACACACACCACAACCATGTTCTCACCTGTGCTCAATCAGTCTCAGTACTTTCTATATTATTTTTAACGGCCCTCTCAACATTCAGACTTTGCAAAGTACATGTTCTGTGTGACTCACAGAATGGCATTTCCAAGCCTAAGTTCTTGGTGATCGTCTTCCTTTCTTTTGACACTATTTCTGGCTTTCACTATTTCTCTTGCCTATTTTACATAGTTTGCTGATTGCCTGACTCATATTGTTGAGATTTCCTGCTGATTTGGATATGTTCCTTGTACAGTAATTATTAAAACTGCCTTACCTGCATTTACATCCTGTATCAGAATTTCTTCATGACACTTCCTGTGTTAGCTAGCTAGTAACAACTACTGGAATATCACATACGTTCTCTGTTTGTCTGTTACCTTTCATATTCAATTTCTTTTTAAACAGCCAAATTTAGGATAATTATAGATATTTATCTCCAGCTGTGTCCAGGTAATGCTCTGCAGAATGCTAATTCTATTGCAAGTAACAAGTGTTACACTATTATATTTACTATTGTGTTCTTGGAGGTATTAGCCAGATTGACTGTTCACTTGAATTGAAAAAGTTTTATCCAAAGCCCAATAATGTCAGCTTGGATGTAAAATAAAAATTGTGCACCTCCAATAAACATCCTATATATTATCGTGAGCATTTGCCTTTGAGAAACTTTGAGAAACACTGCTCTAAGTGATTATAACCACATTTTTATACAGTATAACATACATCTTATTTTAATGGAGTTACTTTCTTCCATATACAGTAGTTATTTATTGTTATAATTGTTTGAGGTTATTAGTTACTAGGAAGATTAATAACATGATTGAGGTGGTTCTTGAGTCTACTTCCACATCCATATTTACTGAAATACATTAATGTATTTGGTTATTAGATTGCTATATTTTATGTATTTGTTAAGTGAGGTATTTCTATGATGAACAGATGAAAATGTAAATTTTTTTTTGCCATTTCAGCATGTTTTTCGCATCCATTTGAATTCATTATCATTGAGCAAAGTGCTGTAAAATTATTTCCCAAAAGACCTTAATCCTTTGATCACTACATATTGACATTATCTAAATTAGGAGATTTGTGTCGATGGAAAGTAAAGCTTTCAGTACTTTCAGTACTACAGATAATCCATATCTGAAAGACAGTAAAGAAGAATACACAGTTACAGAGTTATAATATGGGAGTGCCTTCAGTGATGCCATCATATATCATTCATGTCACTGTCTAACTTAATTAATGTAATGGAAAGATCCTCTTTGGCTTCTTGATGTAATACGATTTCAGGAGCAAAATTCATGCAAATTTTATTTCTGGTACTCGTTCTTTTCCTTGTTTGTGGTCTGGTGTCTTCTAATTGACTGCAGAGAATATAAGCATTCTCCTCTACCTTAATAAGTAATAACAAAGAAAACTGACAGCTGCTTCATGGTGTGTAAGAACCATGCCACCCAGTGCCACCGGTTTAGACTAGATTGTTGGAGGTTTAATGAAAAATATTGAACCATCTCAATGACCCTCATGCTTCATTAGCCACTACTTGCAGCCAAGGTTGTTCCTCAGCCAGGCATGTAGGTGGGTGAAAAGAACACACACTCATACCACCGAGCCAAAACACACATTTAGGTCCCACATGGTTTACTAAGCAAACATGAGCTGGAATACTGCAATCTTAACATCAGCTATCGTTCTGTGCAGTGTTATGATGATTGATGTTGCGCTTGCAGATATGAAACACCTGGTTCCCACAGATGGGTAGATCTGAGGGTAAAACAAGATGAGAGCACGAAATGGCCGTTTTGAGTTTGCTGACAATAGCAGATAGCACAACTCTTCTCATAGATACTTTTTGGATGGGTTTCACACCCAGGAGCAGGAATGACTACCTTCTTGGAATCAGTTAGATTCAAACAGCAGAACTGTGCCTTTCAGGATTCATGCCAAATCCTGTGCATTGCCACCAAGACCATCTGCACACTGTCTTGATGTATAGATTTGAAGTGGAGTATTTCATGTGCCAGTAGTCTAGCTATAAATCAAGCTTTCTTGCCCTTACTCCAAAGTAATTTTTCAAAAAAACAAATATTGAAATTATGTGAATAGGGAAAGAGCCAGAAGGTTGTTTTCAAGACTATTTAAGCCTATTGTCAGTTTAGGTCACCTTGCTAAGGAATGGAGAGAGAATGGCTGTAATGAGATTACTTATGAGAGTAAATTTACAAGTAGTACCTGCTCTAATTCTTAAATTTTAACCCCCATATACAAATTAAAACATAGAAACTCACAAACACCTGTGACACCTTTTGTGCTCTTTTTTAAGAGGCAAGATGCTGCATTTGTTTTACAAAATTTGTTAACTATTGTTTGCAAGGGCATCCTTGATCCTTGATTATAACACAGATTTATTCTATCAGTTTTTATTCAAATTCGGTTTTATTGTTTGACTTTTTAACAAATGATTTTTGAAACACATCTGCTTTTAAGGTAAATCTGGGCTTTAGTGTTTTGCTATAGAAACCCTTTCAGGGAAATCAAGAAACATTTTCAATAAAATAAAGAACTCTATCCAAATATTGTAACCTTTAAAGGGTGTACAACCTTGTTTGACTTCCCTCAATGGCCAAATTATTAGGAACTCCATTCTATAGTAATACTGGTTAACACTGTGTAACTTGTTTAACGTAACTGTGTAACGTGCTTTTCTGCTCATGACTGATGTAAAGACTTTATTATTAGTTACC